>NW_006299245.1:3247017-3251374 GCF_000327345.1 Myotis davidii | reverse complement strand
TGTTATCTCTGGAGGGGTCCCAGACTGCAAGAGGGCTCAGGCCGGGCTTAGGGACCCTCCCCCTCCCCTCGAGTGCACAAATTTTTGTGCACTGGGCCTCTAGTATATATATATAAAATTAAATTTCTGACAAATGAAATTTGTATATATATATTATATATACTGCATATATTACAACTTATGCATACCTCCTTTACTTGATTGAAAGCCTTCTTACGGTACATACAATGTTTTACATTGTTAATATCAACTTTGTCCTCTCTGATTTCAGTGAGTTGTGTTTGGGTTTCTATGCTCCAGACTATGTTGCCTTTGTGTGTGTGTTTTTTTTCAGGACCACACTTTCATATAAAATCTTCTTTCCAACTCCTCTGGCAATTATTTCCTGTATTCTTAGCTTTGTATATTTATACCCACAATGGAACCAGCATCCTAAATCACAAGATAAAATACTCTTACCCCAGCATCACATGCTCTTCTAATTCTATTAGATAACAGAAAAGGTCCAAGGCCCGCCACAACTGCACCTAATGAATGATATAATATTGAGTCTTGTGCACAGGGAATATTTATTTTACTTACATTTTTTCTTTAAAAATTTTTAAAGTAAAACATCCATTTATTGACTGTGTACAGTTGTTCACAGTTCACATTTCACTTTATCTCCTGAGAGGAAGAGCATTTATTCTTTCATTAAAAAGTTAAGCTCTTAGGGCAGCAGCAGGTATGTAGAGTCTTCTTCCTCTATATGGCACTAGGAATGTGAAATGCTTCCATATTAATACAAAAGAGAAAAATAAATAAAGCTAATGATTTCTGCCATCATCCATCATCCTGTCTGTGCCAATATACTCCTCTTATTTTATAAAATGCCAAAAGGTAAACAGTTCTCACATTAGTAGTTCCATCAATCAGAAGAGTTTTGTTAACATTTATTTGGCACCACTAAGTTCAGAACCTCCTTAAGTCTGTGTGACAGTTGACAAAAGGAGTCCAAGGCTGTGGTCACTTCCTCAGGAAGATGCCTTTTGACAGCGAGGGTGGAAAATGACAAGGGCTTCCATCAGCCTGTTCAAGTTTCTAGAGCTATTTTTTAAGTTTTGAGATGTTTACTTGATACATCATCAGAAATTTGCCATTCGAATGAAAGACGGGGGTGTCAAATTTATACCTCTCATACCAAGCAGAGTTTTCTGGAAGTATGATGTTCACCTCCTATAAAATGGGAATATTTATATTTTCAAAACTACAATTCCTTGGAGCTTAAAGGGCGTTAGGGTTAATTTGCATATTACATCTTTATTGTATAGGATAATTTACTAAACTGGCCCCTCCAAATTCAGCAGATTGCAATGAATCATGTTTACCAAGTGGGTGAAATGAGAAGAGTGGTCCCATTTGAGCAAAGGATGGTTGCTCTTTGCCTAACATGGTTAAGACTGACCTGGGAAAGTATTATACAATATGTGACCACATGCATGAGAGGCAAAATAGTACATAGATCAGAAGGACTCTTTGGCTTTGTAAGACAACAGTCTCAAAATCTTTTTAATAAATAAGGTGCAACTGCTCCAGAGGACTCCCCTACACATGGCATAGAGCCAGTGGAGGGTTAGTGAGGGGCACACAGAGGAAAATAGGCTTGTTAGCATCCTCAGATGTTGCAGACCAGAGGCAGCATGGTGGTAAGAAAATGGGTGTATGAGATCTGACACATGAATCTGAATATTGATCCAACACATGAGCTCACATCAAAGGGTCAATAGTTCACTGTTGTCAGGTCCCTTAACTCACCCTGTGTCTGATGTCTTTTCACATCATACTGGTACACAATTAGCTTGTCAGGGCCATTCTGGAAGCCCAATTTTATGTAGTCCTGTGAAAGAAACGGCACATTGGCCTATAGCAGTGGACGGCAAACTCATTAGTCAACAGAGCCAAATATCAACAATACAACAATTGAAATTTCTTTTGAGAGCCAAATTTTTTAAACTTAAACTATATAGGTAGGTATATTGTTATTAACTTAATTAGGGTACTCCTAAGGCTTAGGAAGAGCCACACTCAAGGGGCCAAAGAGCTGCATGTGGCTCGCGAGCTGCAGTTTGCCAGCCATGGGCCTATAGGGTGTAATTCTCTCTCCAAGTTACACTTCAGGAAATAAAGCCCAGCCTGAGGCTCTGAGGTGATCTCATGGGCATATGTTTTGGAGATTTCTAGGGGCCTCTGTTTGACCCCAAGCATGGGATAGAATTGAAAAGTGACTGAAGGGGAGAGACAGGGAGCAGGGACTCCACAGGACCTAATCTGAGCCTGAGACTGTCCTTTTGGACAACACTGCTGCCTCTGCAGGCCCCAGGCATAGGAGGGGGCTTTGACAATTTTGAGGAAACCTTGTCCTTCAATGTCTATGGCCCCTTGAAGAGCAGATCCTGGGCCAGGGGTCCCACTTACCAGAACCTAAGGGAGTTACTGGTCTCCCTTATGAAATTCAAGAGGGCAGGAAAAAATACTAAGTAAATTTTTGAAGAATAAATGGATTGGAACTTAATAGCTACACACACACACACACACACACACACACACAAAAGATTAAGTTAATCATGACAAGATTTTTAACTTGGGAGTCCTAGTTTCTTAACTGTACAATATATATCATAATACCTTTATCATAAGATTTTTTTTTGAACATTGTTGTAATAAGTTATATAAAGTGCTTAGCAGAGTATCTGGCACAGAGGTATACTTAATACATATTAGGTGAACAATGGATGAATCCTATATAATAAAGAGCTAATATGCAAATGGTTGTCACGCCCTCATACCATCACACTGTAATGGCTCAGACACTCAACACTGGGGAGAGAGGAATGGGTACCAGCCAGGCACAAATGAGCTCTTGAGAGAAGAATGGGGACCAGCCAGATTGAGACCCGGGAGAGGGACAAACCACCTGCTCTGCGGTCCTGGGTGCCAATGACTGCACCTGCTCCTGTGGCCTGGGAGAGGGACATGCTACCCACCCAACAGTCCCGGGCACTTGTGGCTGTGGCCTAGGCGAAGCCACCTGCCCACAGTCCCCTGCAGCTGCTGCCCACCTGGGCAAAGCCAGCCCAGGTCTTGGGTGCCTGCAGCCAGCCAGAGGGAGAGAAGCCCAAGTCCTGGGTGCCTGAGACTGGTCAGAGGAGGGAATTCTGGGTCTCAGGTGTGGGGCGAGACAGAGGTAGTTATGGGTGATCAGGCCAGCAGGGGAGCAGTTAGAGGTGATCAGGCAGGCAGAGGGGTTAAGGGCAATCAGGTAGGCAGGCAGGTGAGTGGTTAGGAGCCAGTGGTCCCGGATTCCGGCGAGAGGCAGTCAGACATCCCCCAAAGGGTCCAGTATTGGAGAGGGGGCAGGCCGGGCTGAGGGGAACCCCCTCCCGTGCATGAATTTTGTGCACCAGACCTCTAGTAAATTAATAAAACCATAAATAAATGTAAGATTTCTAGTTTTTCTGTTTGTAGAGCTTTAATTCATTATTTAATTCATGATTTCTAACTCTATCATGACTTAAAAATTAATTTCAGGAATGGTATGTGTTGCCTTGATTTACCCTGGCTGGTAGGCAGTAGAATATGTAGATTTTGTCTCCTGCATTTTTATTTTTCAAAGAATGAAACTTCTGAGGTTCCAGGCACCAGTATTTAGTTTAGTTTCTACACACAATAGGAGCTTAGTTTTTGTAGAACTTGGTTGATTCTATGGAAATAAAACTAATCCTGTATATCAGGGAATAAAAGCCTAATATGCAAATCGACCGAACAGCGGAGTGACTGGTGGAATGACTGGTTGCTATGATGTGCACTGACCACCAGGGGACAGATGCTCAATGCAGCAGCTGCCCCCAGACTGCAGGCCCCAGGCCAGCCAAGGCAGGTGCAAGCAGGGAGCCCCCTGATCATCCACTGGTCACCCCGCAGAGGGAGGCAACCAGCAGCAGTGGTGGCAGGGGATGGGACCTGCAAGCGGGCAGCACCTGACCAGCCAATGGTGCCAGAGTGGCCCCACCATTTCCCTACCAGTAAACCCCTGGCCAGCCAAAGCAGGTGCCAGCAGGGGGCCCCCTGATCATCCACTGGTCACCCAGCAGAGGGAGGCAACCAGTAGCAGTGGTGGCAGGGGGTGGGACCTGCATGCGGGCAGCACCTGACCACCCAATGGTGCCAGAGGGGCCCCACCATTGCCCTACCAGTAAGCCCCTCAGATTGGCCCTGATTCCTGGCCAGGCCTAGGGACTCTACCCATGCATGAATTTCATGCACCAGGCCTCTAGTTGATTATATTGATGGTACTCTGGCCTTAGAGCTTGCCAGGGAC
>NW_006299245.1:3241544-3246211 GCF_000327345.1 Myotis davidii | reverse complement strand
ATTAGAAAATCTACTTTGTTGCTTTCTCTAAAGATAAAAGGAAAATATGGAGATGAGTTGCACCATGAAGAATACATAGCTGAACAACAGCTATAGTTTCCTAGATTGCTAAGGACTAATAGGTAATTTTCTACCGACTAACTTAAAACCATCATTTGAACCACAAAACTTAAAAAAAAATCCCTTATTCTTTCCTAACTTAGAAATCCTGAAACAGTGGCAAGGTCCTCCATGCGTTTGATTGTTATAATGATCATCACTTTTGGATTTCATTAATCTGGAATGGAGAGCACTTTTTGGCAAATGGGATTTTTTTCTATTGAGTCTCACCATCAGACCTGTGACAAATAGCAATTTTACATGCAGTGAATCATCTGTAAAGATGAAATATGCTCAGAGAGGGAGGGAGGGTGTGCTTTAGCTCTTCTGCCGGCTGTCCTTATTGCAGCTGAATTCAGATAACTGAAAGCCTCCTCATTTAAAATGTTCTCATGTGCCAATTGCTCCACACTATATGCTTTTTATTATTTTTTTAAATCATAACTGCTTATAATATCGCTAATTAACTTTTAGTTAACTTGTGCTCATTTGAGCTATTTTGGTGGTGTCTGTGTGTGCGTGTGTGTGTGTGTGTGTGTGTGTGTGTGTGCGCGCGCGCGCGCAATATGCATTGTTAATAAAGACTGCAAAGCAATGATCTTATTAAGTAATCTTTGTTTTTGAGTTCCATTGATATTAAATGCAGTAGGTGTATGTGGAGTCGAATAGAAAACTACTATGGATTCTACCAATTTAACCTGATGCATATTACCCAGATCTAGACATACTTGACATTAAAGACAATAGATATTTACTAAAAAGGTAATACATTCTACGTGAATGACAGAAAATTTAGTGTCTATTTCAAGTAGATAGGTAGATAACAAGGAAGTTCTAAGTAGGTGTTGGACTCCTACATGACATACAGACTTTAGGATCATATTATTTTTAGGAAAATTTCACCATTATTTTGAGCCATTCATCGCTGAAATAAGCAAGATTATAGACAAAATGTAGTTGTAGTGACCTAGGTATGGCTTAACATATATTGAGGTTTAATTTGGAAAAATTTTAAGTTAATGTTGCTTTTATGCATCTGATACTGGTACATTAGGCGACTTCCTACCTTCATGACTCTTCAATTATCCATGCATGCGTTTACTGGTCCTCTGAAGACATCCCTTAGCAGAGGATATTTGAGGAGCTTTAGAGCAGCACCTCAGCATCTAGCTAATTTTGCTATTAGTCATGTTCTAACCTTTGGCCCAGACCCCGTATCTGAGCTCTTGCCTGGAGTCCGTTTCTGTTATGGGGGTCCCTGTGGCACTTTTGGCCAGAAACTCTTCATTATTGAATTTTACACACATCTTTACTATATTTTCCAGTCATGTTAGGTTTCCTACCTTTTGGTCCCTTCATTAGTTTGCTCGGGCTGCTATAGCAAAGCACTACAGACTGGATGGCTAAAGCAACAGGAATTTGTTTTCTTGCATTCTGGAGGTTGGAAGTCTAAGATCAAAGAGTAAGCAGGGTTGATTTCTTCTGAGTCCTCACTTCTTGGCTTGTACTAGCAGATGGCTGTCTTCTTGTGTTTTCACGGGGTCTTTCCTCTATACATGTCTGTGTTCTAACCTTTTCATCTTATAAGGATACCAGTCATACTGGGTCAGGGCCCATCCTAATGGACCCATTTTAATTTAATTACCTCTTTACGTAAAGACCCCCATCTCCAAATATAGTCACATTGTGAAGTACTGGGGATTAATATTTCAACATATGAATTTGGGGTGGGGGACAAAGTCAGCCTAAAAATGTCACCATTTTTCTTCTTCTTGTTACAACAGCAACACCAATTATTATTTTCATAGCTAACATTCATTGAGTGCATATTATATGCCAGACACTATTCTAGCTGCTTCACATCTACTGTGCCCACACATCAGATCTCTAACCCGGTGATGTAAGGCTTGCTACTACTGCCAGCATCTATGATGTTAGCTGGTTGATACCTGACTGTAGAGGCAGGGTGCCCAAGTGGTAATGAGTGTTTGCTCTAGAGTGGGCAGCACGAACTTTTATTCTAGCTCTGTCTTTTATTGGCTGTTTGATGTTGGGCAAGTTACTAACTTCATTGTACTTCAGTTTACTCATCTGTGCAAAGGGGGAAATAATACTAGCTACAATATTGTAGTTAATGTGAGTTACTATAAGTAAAGCATTTTGAGTTTTGCTAGTTATGTGCATGGCCAGTAGAACACTGAGTTCATTTACCCTGCAATAGTGCAGTTTTGGATAGAATGTGATTAGCAATCAACCTTTACAGCATTCTTACCCCAGTCATTTCATCACCGTCCTATATTGTAAGTTCACATGGTACAGGTTATTTTTTTTGGATCTCACATATGGTATTATGCTGGAGTTTCATGGTGCTTGCTATATTTTAACTTGTTACTATTTTATTGTTCCTGCCAGTGGGATTCCTGCTTCTGTTTCTATACTTGCCTTTGTGACATCTGCCTGAATTGTCACCTAACCTATCATTGGAATACTATGCCGGCCTGACTGTGTTTCTGACTGCAGCTTGTAATCGGTTTGCTCTGCTCCATCGGATACGTTTGATTCCTCACCTGATTTGGGCAAAATAATACTAGCTACAATATTGTAGTTAATGTAAGTGAGTTACTATAAGTAAAGCATTTTGAGTTTTCCTAGTTATGTGCATGGCCAGTAGAACACTGAGATCATTTACCCTGCAATAGTGCAGTTTTGGATAGAATGTGATTAGCAATCAACCAAATAATACTAGCTACAATATTGTAGTTAATGTGAGTTACTATAAGTAAAGCATTTTGAGTTTTGCTAGTTATGTGCATGGCCAGTAGAACACTGAGATCATTTACCCTGCAATAGTGCAGTTTTGGATAGAATGTGATTAGCAATCAACCTTTACAGCATTCTTACCCCAGTCATTTCATCACCGTCCTATATTGTAAGTTCACATGGTACAGGTTATTTTTTTTGGATCTCACATATGGTATTATGCTGGAGTTTCATGGTGCTTGCTATATTTTAACTCGTTACTATTTTTTTGTTCCTGCCAATGGGATTCCTGCTTCTGTTTCTATACTTGCCTTTGTGACATCTGCCTGAATTGTCACCTAACCTATCATTGGAATACTATGCCGGCCTGACTGTTTCTGACTGCAGCTTGTAATCGGTTTGCTCTGCTCCATCAGATAGGTTTGGTTCCTCACCTGATTTGGGCATCTCAGTGCCTACTTCCCATACCTGCAACAAGGCAGGAGTCCTTGAAATTCATCATTGGCTGCAAAATGTGTTGGTATCTGTGTATAAGTCCAAATAACCAGTGGACTATGTTCATTGGAGTGATAAAATTAGTTTACTTCAGCGACTTAGCAATGTATGTTTTCAGAGGTTGTACTGTCTGTCATTGTCTCACCCAACAGTTAGCTGTCAATAAAACTCTTGCCATGAGCAAGAAATTGTGGGCATGGTATTGTTATTGGAGAATTGTATGGGTGGAACTTCTCTGTTGCTAGTGAAAATGGGGGTTTGGGGGCACCACTGGAATAAGAATTTCCTGAGACCCTCATGGGAGGATGAGATGTGGTAGAAAGCTTTATTTACATGGAATTCTGTCCCTTGGTTTCCAAAGTCCCATTTCCCATAAACCAGTCCTGGAAAATGTGCAGCTGGGCAGCCAGCAGAGCTAAAAGCAAAGCCAATGTCCAGAGTTTCTGTTCTGTGGTGGGACTGGGTCCGACGTGGCATCAGGCTAAAGTCCACTAGTCCATTGTGTGGGGTCCACATGGCTGTGGGCTATGTGGGCGAGGGCAGAGTGTAAGAGCCCCAAAGCCGGGAGTCAGGCTAGAGCAGCAAGAGAGAAGGGAAGGAAGCATCTTTGTTTAGGAGCTTATGTATCTAGAGTTCATGGCCTTGTGGTGGGCATGCCTATTCTGGCCAATGACCTGCTCCTGGGCATGATGGACATCATTCCAGTCTTCCTGGGCATGTGCCTACTCTTTCTTTGTCCAGTCCTTTCCCCCAGGACCTGCAGGGAACAGACCTACAGGGTGTTAAACTCCAGCTTCCTGGAAAAGTTGGACAAATGACATGTCTATATTATTTGGCCTTCCCTTTGCTCCTTTCCTGTAATTAGCTAATAACTGGGTTAATTACAAGGTATCAGTAGTAGTATATTTGGAAGGTGTTATCATAGACAAGTTAAGTCTATTACTTCTGGTGAAATATTGATGAGCCTGAATATCATCCTTACCATTTATTAGCCTGATGATTTGGCCTCAGTTTCTTTATCTGTCAAATTGGGTTATATGCAACAGTGGGGAAGGTGTAGCAACATAATTTATTAACAGTCACATTTGCCAATTATCTTATTTGACTCTGTGGAAACTCTATTTTAGATATTATCCTACTCACTTTAAGGAGATGTTATTATTAAACAAATTGGGTTATATGCAACAGTGGGGAAGGTGTTGCAACATAATTTATTAAACAGTCACATTTGCAAATTATGTTATTTGACTCTGTGGAGTTTCTCTTTATTTTAGATATTATTCTACTCACTTTAAGGAGATGTTATTATTAAG
>NW_006299245.1:3222443-3241401 GCF_000327345.1 Myotis davidii | reverse complement strand
AAAAGTAATATTTGCAAAGGAAGAGGAGTCCCATGAATAAAAAGGATGATAGCAAAAAACTGACTGCAAAGATCATTTTCAATAGAGCTTATTTTGAACATTTCTGGGGAAAAAGGGTTTAGATCTTTTTTTTTTTTTAAAAAAGGTCATTAATGTGTTAGCACATCCTATAGTCAATTCTCTCTTATTTTTTAAAAAGGCAGTAGAAATCCTTTAAGAAAATAACTATGGTAGGAATGCATGCCACTCGTTAGGAAAAGCAAAACTATAATTGGCATCAGATCCAGAGACTATTTGGGCTGAGAAAGCACTGGAACAACCAAGCCATCAAAGCCCTCGGATAAAGGGTGAGGGGCTGAAGTCTAACTGCATGTGTGCTTTGCTCAAAATCACACCTAGAGCATCAGAGCTAGGATTAGATCCCTGAACCCATGTCCTGAAAATATATAGTATTAATGGTTGTTGAGGAAAATGGCCCTTAAAATTTGTGTATTTTGTATAGACTTATTGTAGTGTAAGGAAAATGTCAAGCTTGCCTCATTTAAGTGCACTTGCCATCAATATAATTAAGCTCATCTACTATTTGTGTATCTGTGTTACTCACTCTTAGGTCAGTTCCACAATATAGCTGCTTCATTGAAACACTCATTTATGCCACTCACAGCTACTGGGTTTGCTCTGGTTGTATCCATTGAATACATGAATAAATAATGTAGTATGAACATAATATCACCTTGAATTCATTTAAAATAAAATCTAATTCCAAGGGAACATGCCATGACACCTGGAATCTGGATCCTGTCTATCTGTCCTCTTGAGAAGATGGCGGTAATCTACCCAGGCATTGGTAGAAGGGGTAATTGCAGTGATGACCACATTTCTTGTTTCTACTTTCCTTCCTTCCCTTCCTTCCTTCCTTCCTTCCTTTTCTTTTTGTTGTTAATTCTTACCCAAGGATATTTTCCCCACTGATTTTAGAGAGAGTGGAAGGGAAGAGGAGAGACAGAAAGAAAGAAACATCGATATGAGAGAGATACATCAATTAGCTGCCTCCTACACTTGTTATGGCCAAGGTCAGGGATGGAGCCTGCAACCAAGATACTTTCCCTTGACCAGAATCAAACCCATGACCCTTAAGTCCTCCGCAGTGGGACAACACTCTAATCACTGAACCAAACCGGCTAGGGTTTTTTCTTATTCTTAATACCACCACATGAAGACATGTCAGTGTATCAGGCTTTCTGAAAATATGGGGTTTAATATTATATGAGTGAAAACAACTTAGAATCGAATATTTAGTATCCTCTGTTCTAAAACATTCCCTTTAGCCATGAGAAAGTTCTCTCTGGTTACATTATTGTTCTCTTTTTCTCTCTCTCTTCCTCTCTTTCTCTAACATTCCCCATTCCTCCCCACTCTGCAGCACTCCACTCGTACCCACCCCCACCCCTCCTTTTCCTTCGCTTTCTTTTCCTCCTCCGCATTCTCCTCCTTGTTCTCTCCCTCTTCACCCCTTCTTCTTTCTTCTTTGACCTTTTCCACCCTGAAATTCTCATTGATTTATTATGCAGTACAGTTTAGCTATGCCGTTTGTCTACTTCACTATTGTATAACCTATATTCAGCTCCCTCCCTAATAAGGTTACATTTCTCCCTCCAGCAAATTTGGAAGCAAGGAGTTTTGCCTCACATCTGCTGGTGAATCAGTTCCATACTTCAACTGCTAATCTTAGCCTAAACCTCTTTGTCCAGGTGATATTTCAGGTAGATATTGTCTTACACAAAACTGCACCCCTTTTTACAAGCATTTAGGGTGTCCATGTTGCAATAATAATCATTTTTCAGTTAAAAAAATCTTGCTCTAGATTCTCTTTGCATTTCTATTTGACATTGATGTTATCCAATCCAGTGCTGGCTCCTGTTTGCTGAACAAGGTATTTCTAATTCTCATACTATTTTATCCCATTGCATCATAGTAAGTGTGGTATTTAATATGCACTTATGTATGATTTTTTTCCTAAGAGGAAAGCACAAATTATTTATTATGTGCTTCTGGTGTCTTCACTTTTTCTCCTAATCATTGGATTTGGCAAAAAAAAACAACACATCAGGATTTAACAATTATGGGAAAAAACTTAATTCACAAAAAAAGAACTGGGTCCTTTGCTAATAATTAGTAATTATTATATCTAATTTTCCATTTTTGTTTCTATTATAGAGTTACATTTATAACTTAAACATCTGAAATGACAAGATACTGAGAACTGAAACAATTTCAAAGTTACAACATATAGACATGTCAAATGTATACCCAGAAACCAGTTCATCATTTCTCATCACAAATTCTATTTCCTTTGCCTGCTATGGTACCACCACCATACATGTCCTTTTGACCAATCATAAAACATGGGATGCATCCTTAACTTTGTTCTCCCCTTAATTTCTTAAATCCAAATAATCTCCAATAACTGTCTATTCTGTTGAATATCTCTTGCATCTTGTGTCAGTTTCTCTCTACTGATAGCACTTTGTAACAACCTGCTACCTAGTTTCTGTTTCTTTTCTTGATTCTGTCCACTACTATCCACCTTGCAGAGTGATACTTCTAGCATGGAAATCTGAGTGGTTTCTTCCTTTGCTCAATTTGATGGCTCTTAGTTGCTTTTATGATATAATTGAAGTTACATGACAAATACAGCAGGCCAGCTGCCCATGCATTCAATTTTATTTTTCCCATTACCAAGAACCGGGTTTCTACTGGCTCTGGATGGTTTCAGGGTTATTGATTTCACGTAGGCTCCAGGAGATCTGGGTAAAACCAGTCAGTCCATTCCAATATCTCACCTTCATGTGACCTAATTTGACCCAACCAAAGTGAATCTCAGGACTTTCCTGGTTTTCCTATGCTGGTTGTAAAGCGGAAGGCAAGTAGTTCTGGGAACCACTGATAGTCACTTTGAGACTATCAATGCAGGTATTGGGGTGCCAAGATGAAATGAACGGTGAGGAATTGGAACTGAGAAAAGGAAAGAATAAATTGGGTCCTATTCTAATTGTACGCATAGCAGCTCAGGATTTTGAGGTGACTTTTCTGCTTCTTAGTGTTGAAAGCATCTGCTGAAAAATACTTAACTGATAACTACTCCTCCCTCCTCAATTTAAACTCTGTAGTAGAATTGTAAGGAATTTCTCTAAGGTCATTCTCTCCTCTCTGGGTCATTGCACATATGTTCCCCCATGTTGGACAGTTTTCTCTCTTTTCTGCCCACCTCTCAAAAACTTGGCTAATTTCCAAACATTTTTAGGTTTGAGGGTTTTTTGTTTTGTTTGTGTTTGTTTAAAATATATTTCTATTGATTTCAGAGAGGAAGGAAGAGGGAGAGATAGAAACATCAATGATGAAAGAGAATCATTAATCAGCTGCCTCCTGCATGCCCCTCCTGGGGACCAAGCCTGCAATCCCAGCATGTGCCCTGACTGGAAATTGAACCATGACCTCCTGGTTCATAGGTAGACACTCATCCACTGAGCCATGCCCAGCCAGGCTAGGTTTGAGTTTTGATTTCAGAAAGCCTTCTTCTAATTTCAGAGTTGGTACCTACGCCTTGTGTTCCTCTCTTATAGTAACTGTGATATTGGTTCTTATAATTTTCTACCTATTCTGTAAAATATAAGCTCTTTCATGATAGGGACCATGTCTATATTATTTATTACCACATCTTTGGCACTTAGTTAAGCACGTGGCACAATAACCATTCATTCATTCACTCCATAAATATTTATAAAGCACCTAACATGAACCTGGGACTTGTCTAACATCTGGGTATTAAATTGTGTAAACTACAAAGACAGGCCTCCTCTCATAGAGTTCATAGTCTAGTGGGTGATATGGACAATACACCAATAAATATGCAATAGTTAGGTGGTGATAACTGTTATGAAGATGAATAATTCAAGGGGAGAACAGAGTAAATGAATGAATAAGCTTCAAGAAGTTGAGTTTTTGTTTTATGTTTATAGCTAATGCCCCAGTGCATGGATTTGTGCACATTGAAAGGAAATTAATTAGAAGGTGACCAGCAGGGCGGGACTGGGTGAGACGGGCCAGACACGCCCTGGAGCCAACCTCCTGCGTTCCCTCCCCAGCTGGCCACACCTGGAATGGCATAGTCATCTGTGAAGTGAGAGGGGTCCTCCGGCAGGGTGGGGTCCCTCAGCCCAACTGGCTCTCTGACATCCCCCGAGGGGACCCAGATTATAAGAGGGTGGTTCTTGGTTAACGCACCCTGGAATCGGGCTCCCTCTTCTCTGGTTCTGGGTCTATTACCTGAGAACTGCTGCTGCCAAGTCACTGCAGCTTGGCAACTCCTGCATTAAGCATTTGCCCCCTGGTGGTCAATGCACATCATACCTACTGGCTGGTTGGCCGGTCAGATGGTCGCTTAGCCTTTTATACATATAGATGTTATAAGATTTGAGAAATTTAATTGTTCTGGTCATTTAAATTGTTCCTAACAATTATTTTCTGAAGAAAATGCTTTACTTTTGAAACCAATGTCCAAAAGTTAGAAGAGCATTGTTTAACAATTACCCAGCAACATTTGTCTTAAACCTCCTTCCATTCCTTTTTTTTTAATGCAATAATATTAACAAAGTAATATTTCTAAGAATCTGTTAGCCACCTTCTTAGCCTTTTATTCATTGCATTTGAATGGTGCAGATTATTAAAGTATAGGTTATTATAACTTAAAATAATAAAGCCTAGAAAAAAATTTATGAATATTTAAATTCTTCAATCATATCTTTGAACAAGTTGTCAGTTTAAAATTGCCTTTTAAATGATTTCTCAAAGTCACTCTTTCATTTCCTTTCCAGAATCATGAATTATAAATTATAGTATAGAACTACCTATGAGACAAGACTGAAAAAGAGGTAGTTCATAGCATCTTTGAATTGGTTTTAAATTACCCTAATTTCAGCTTTTGAGTCCTGATATAATTTTCACTGAAACTAGATACAGATACTACTATAAGAAAGAAAAGAGGTTTTTGTTGTCATTTTTATAAATACTAACTGACCTTTTAAAAAGATACACCTATTATTTCTTTTTCAAAACGTAGTTATTTGGAGATATGAGTTTCTAGCCTGGCAGGAACATTTTGCTTCTTGTGTGTTTGAATCTTTTAAAATGTACTTACATAATTATGGAGGTTTTTAGTCTTCTTTAGAAGGTCCATTTTCCTTTGCATTATTAACACAAATATAGAACATATTACCATATTTTCTTTTGTCATTTTACACAAAATGGAGTAGAAATAAAGTGTATTTAACCAATAAATGTTTAGAATGCCTTTTATGTGCCAACCACTGTGTGATCATTACTCTCAATTATGTGAACCAGAATAATAAAATTATTGAAAAATATTGCCCTGAGTCCCATCAACTTTATATAATTGAAATGAAAATTACATGGGTTGTTTGGAAAACTTTCTGTACAACTGAGATGAATTCCGTAGCTCAGAAACTGGAAGGTCAGGATGCTTCTTCTCGAGGATAAATATGACTGCACTGAAGAACCCTCAAGCGTATCTAGGCTTAAGTGGACATGAGGCAGTGTAAAAAGTCTGCTAAAATGTTTACTTAGTTAGTAACATGTGAGAGGCATGGTGCTAAACTGACATTTTGTGCTGTTCTGCTCTTTCAACTTTGCAGCAGTAAGCTTTCTGATGTCTCCGCCGGTTTTGCATTATAGTCTTAGGTTAGAATAAAACTTGTATCTCTAAACTTTCCTGCTTTCTCTGCACTTGTCTGGGCCACTGGGACAAGTAGGGCTCAACTCCCCAAGGTGGATAATAGCAGTGATTCTTTGGTAGCCAACCTCCAAGACGACACCTAATGATTCTTCGTCTTCGTTGTCACACCTCTGGGCAGTCCCCTGCCATACTGTACCAGGTTGGCTGTGTGATCAGTAGCAATTAGCAGAAGTGATGGTATGCTATTTCCAATATTAGGTGTAAAAGGCTGCAGTTATGTCTTGGGGACTTCTTTCCCTTGTGTCAGTTGGTATAGGCAAAGGCATCCTGTTTGCGCAACTCTGTGGGGCTCCCAGGAGGTGAAGAATTAAAGCCCCCATCAGTAGTCACATGCGTGAACCTGGACATGGACTTTCGGCTCCTTCGGAGGACTGCAGCCCTGGCTTCCTCATGAAGATTCTGAGCCAGAACCACCTGAATTCCTGACCATCATAAACTGTGTTGAAATAGTACATGTTTGTTAACATAAGCTGCTAATTTTGTGGGCATTTTGTTACATAGTAATAAATAACTAAGACATATGTAAATTATTCAATTTTGTTTTCTGGTTTTATAAACTAGGATAGGAGTGTGGCACAATGGATTTTCAATAACTGATATTTATTCTTAGAGTGAACTCAGGAAAATTTAGAGAGATCTGCCATTTTTCCACAAAGTAGAAAATATTTGTTATCTTATTTTTTCAGCCTTCCTTTCTCTTAAACCAATGGACACGTCTTTAAGGGAGAAAGAGGAGAGAGGAAATGACAAGGATGGTGGGAAACATATTGAGTGCTTGCTATATTTCTGGCCTTGTGATAGATAACCCATTTAACCTTGTCAACCATGTCTACAAACCTTGGCAAAGCCCTTTTTCCTCAGGCAAATTAGATGACATCATGCAGAATTCAAACATGGGTCTGCTTGACTCCAATGGCAGATTTTACATTATACTGCTAAATAATAACATCAAAGACCTAAGTCCATAATGTGAGGATGCTATTTTTTTCCAGTTCAAGTGGAGCTTCTGTTAAAATGTTTGGGGAACATTTTCTCTAAAAGGAGAAATATATCTCTATTGACAGATTGGTTGCAAGGATAAAATTAAAAAGCAAGTGCAAACAAAGCTTTCACAGCTGCAAAGCATCGTGCAATCTAAGACCTGGTATGATTTTTATAGGTCCTGTGGTGGATGCTCAGTGCATATTTGTTCATGAATAACATCACTGAACAAAAGTGGATTCTATCCTTTTGTGTGCAAAATGAGTTTTAGTACACATTAGCTTAATAACTGCAAGTTTTTATAAGACAGCATGGATTTAATTTTTTTTCTATTTGTAAATCTGACATGCACTTATTTCTTGCATTGAGAATCTATTTTAGAAAGATTTCTATAGATATAAAATTTATGAGAGAAAAATAATCTTCAATTTATAGGATGTAGAATGTTATTACTGCACATTATCTGAAGTACAAGAACGTAGATAAAGTCTTAAATTGCTGAAAACACATGCTAATGTCAGCTTTGGTTACTTTGTTTTATCTTACAGGCTGGTTGGTTTTAGCTGTGTATATCATTTTGTGACTTGTGGATGCTAGCTGAGGCATTACCAATGTGCATTTATATGTGTTTTACTTCAATTAATACCAAAATGAATTTGTAATTGGTTCCATTCAACTGAATGTGTTGGAGGCATGTTTAAACTTTTGTCCTGCTGCTTTACTAATGTCAATTCTAAAAGAAGCTATATTTACTGACAAAGTTTAATAATTTATGTTTATAGCTATTTAAATAAGTGAACAATTGAATAATTCTACATGCAAGCTATTGATTTGTTATAGGGAAATGAAGACTCAAGTAAAAAAATAAACCACTGAGAATGAAGGCTGCATTGACTCACATGTAATTTTGATTAGATCTCAGTATCTTTATATGTTATAAAAAATGAGTTGAGTAATCACTATGAGAATGGCTAAAGAGGTATAAGTTTTTTCTTTTATTATTGTGTTCTTCCTTTATTTCTAACTACAGGCCCAGTGCACGAAATTAGTGCACGGGAGAGGGGGGGGTGTTCCTCAGCCCAGCCTGCACCCTCTCCAATCCAGGACCTCTAAGGGGATGTCCGACTGTGTCTTGCAATCCAGGATCATGGGCTCCTTACTGCCAGGATTCCCTCCTCTGGCTGGTCGCAGGCATCTGAGACCTGGGGTTCCCTCCCTCTGGCTGGCCGCAGGCACCCAGGACCCAGGCCAGCTTCACCCAGGCTGGCCGCAGCCACAGGAGACTGTAGGTGGGCACCTTCGCCCGGGCTACAGCCGCAGGTTCCTGGGACCGTGGGGCAGGCGGCTTGTCCCTCTCCTGGGCTGCAGGTGCAGGTGCAGCCATTGGAACCTGGGACTGTGAGGCATGTAGCTTGTCCTTCACCTGGGCCACAGGCGCAGGAGCTGGCACAGCCACTGGTGCCCGGGACCGCGGGGCGGGCGGCTTGACCCTCTCCCAGGCCACAGCCTGGCTGGTCCCCATTCCTCTCTCGCGAGCTCATTTGTGCCTGGCTGGTCCCCATTCCTCTCTCCCCAGTGTTGAGTGTCTGAGCCCTTATGGCATGATGGCATGAGTGTGTGAGGGCATGACCATTTGCATATTAGCTCTTTATTATATAGGATGTTTTAAAAATTCTTTTCAAAATTATTTTGAGTTCCATGACATAGAAGACCAGGAATTCATTTTGCATTATTTTCTACACATATGAGTTAGGACTAGATCCTGAACAACTGGTTGGTTATGTCTTCTAACATAGGATTCAGATAATTTACAGAAAAATTATGTGATGGCAAATTTCATTCTTGTGAGCATTTAGAGAATAAAAAAGTGTGAAAAAAGGGAAACTACATAGAGATTGGGTTGTGTTTTCCCAATGTTTATTATGTCCTTAATAAGTATGTGCTTATTAATAACCTTTAACACATGAATTAAGGAAGCTGGAGAGGCATTTATATGCCAGTCATCCAGGTTATGATAAGGCCTTTGAATTTTAGCCTCACAGAAATGGGGAACTACTAAAGGGTCTTAAAGAGAATGAGATGAAGTTTGGACTACAAAAAAATTATCTGATGGCAAATGGATTAAACTGGAGGCTGTAAGACCGATCAAATAGCTGATCCAGGCAATAGATGCTGGCTTGCTAATAAGAATGGTTAGAATGGGAGAGTGGGATGCAGTTCTGAATACTTGGTATGTTCAATAGGAAGGCATTTGGCTGCAAGTAGTAGAACACTCCATTTCCAGTGGTAAAAGCCTAGTTTATGTTTTTCACAAATGGACTCCTGGAAGCTGGAGTTGGTTCAGGAACTCAGTGATATAGGATCCAGTGTCTTTGTAGTTCTTTGGGAAATACCATGCTATTCCTTCTTAAACACAAAATAATACAGGACAACGACAAAGGAAAAGGAAATGGCTAGGTACAAATGTCTGTTTTTATCATGAAAAGCTTCCCCAGAAAATCCTTCAGCAGATTTTTTAAAAAGTCTATTTGGATAGAGCCAAATACCTCAGTCCCCCTAGCTTCAGCGGAGGAAGGGAAATCAGGGAAAATTTTGTCATGTTTGATTGGCATGACCCATCACTAGGGTGCAACATTACTTCCCTAAATAAGATCATGATTCTGTTAGCAATGGAGATGGGGAAAATGGATGCCGCAAGAGAATTAACAATGTCTTCCACAGTATCTATTTTCACCCAGGTGACATGAATAGGTTGCTGCAACTCTACTTAGGTGTGAATGTGCTGCTTCATTGGTGGATTTGTGTCCATGATTATTTGTGGTGCTTTAATAGTGAATATATAACCTAAGGTGTGTGAAAATTCAATTAAAAAGAAAGCTTTTCATACAGTATAATTTTGCTTATCTTCTATTTTTATTTATAACTTCCACATAGACAACCCCTACCAACCAAAGCATCTATCTCTTTAGCCAGGCTGCTATAGAGCTTTTTTGTTCCATGGTGATAATATTTTAATTTTCATTTCAATGAGAAGACATTGAAATTCAGGTTTCAGAACTAGTATGTGAAAGGATACCATAACATCGACCTGCATTTAAAATTTTTCATTATCCAGGTATTTCATTATTTTACCTTTTTTTTTTTTTTATTGAGGCAGTTGATTTTTCTTGTGGCCATAGTTTCTCAAAAGGAGTACAGTCATATGATCATGCAGACTTGTATAATCTGCTTCAGGTTTTTTGGCAACAACTGCCAGAAAGGACATTAACTTCAGGGAGCCTTCATCAAGCTTGAAGATATGCAGTATCTGGCATGTTAATCAACGATTTTTGGAAAGTCAGTGAAAACAAGGGAGCTTTTATGTATTTTTAATTCATTTAAGAAAATTGAATACCATGTACCTTTAAATGTTATCAATTTAGCAATTGAATTACAGTAATCAAGTTCTTTGTCTATTGAAGGGAAGGTATTACGCTACTTCCTAAGATGCATAGAAAAGACCTGACTTCCTGCTATTATGCAATAAATATTACTTAATTTACCTTTAAAGGAAAATTGGATGTCTTAAGCAGTTTTGTTATGGAGTAATTTCTTGGGTGGAAACTACAAAATATACACCTAAGATATATAATCAGAAAAAAGAAAAACTAGCCGATAGAGTTCAATTTATGTTGTTTTCTACTATTATATTTTCATATATTATAATTACATATATATTTTTACTGTATGTACTATAAGTAAAGACTAAAATATGAATAGATATCCCCTATTCCATAATGTACTTTTACATTAAATTATAGGCTAAATGAAAATATCCCACTCATCTGAAAAATAAACAAACCAATCAAAAATATAATTTTTAGGGTCACTGAAATTTAGATTATAGAGGTGGTTTGAGATATTAACTTCTTAAAAATACTAAATTTGCAGATAAAGAAATACAAAACCCAGGTCATTGAGTTTCCTGTTCAAGATCTCACAACTTACCAGGGAAATCTGTACTAGCTAGGATCACAGGATCCTAATAGTCAGTGAAATGAGCCTAAATTTATTTTCCTAAATATCCAGATATAGTCATTATCCAAACCTGGAAGTCCTTCAACTGTAGCATAATGTAATCCCAGATAGATGAGATTGCTAAATTATGCACTAAAGAGCCTCTTAAGTAATTGCTCTTTGAACCTCAATTTGTAAAAAGATGGAATCTGTGGGAGGTTAGGAGACAGTTGACTGGAAATTATTCGAGTTTTGGTTCATTCATTCACTCATATAATAGATATATAGGGAATATTTGTCAAGTATTTATTACCAGTCCAAAGTCCATGTGCCCAACACTTAGAAAGACCTCAACTCAAAACATCAGAGTTTGGAATAAGGAAATATTTATTGATCAAGACTGCACCAACTGAGAAGATGGGAGACCTAATCCTCATACCTCTCTTAAGAAAATGCAGAGTTCAGGCTTATTTTATGTCAAGGGAAAAGGAATTGGGAAGGACTGTTTTTGGAAGCCACACGCAGAATGCCTCTACTGATTCATATCTCTACATGCAAGACTAGGCAGAAACTATTAGCCTGAAGGCCATGGGAACTAAGCAAGCTTGAACAAGATGGAGTCAAAGAGAGACTGAGCATTTCACTCCGTTGCACCATGTACTGTTGGAGGAGCTGGGGCTATCATATTGTATAACACAGATAAAATTCTTGTCATGGCACTTACATTCAGAGAAGACAACTACTTGGGGATTAAGCAAACAGAGGCATAAAGAGGAAATGTATGTGCTTGTAAATGTTCATTCTCAGCACCTGGCTACAATAAATTTTCCCAACAGACAGATCCCACACATTCTTTGAAGTAGATGGAAAATCTGTTATACTTTAGTATTTTTTAAAAGTTTATAATTTTTTTTTTACTGAGGGAATTATTTAGCCTTATTCTAACATTGCACATTAGGAAATTATGGGCTTTGGAATGAAGCTCACCTGGACTCCATTTTTCATTCAAGCATATATCATATTTATTTAGTCAACTTTAAAATAGACCTAACTCTATGCCTAGTATATATTAGGCACTCAATAAATGCTATTTTTCTTTATTTCCATCATTCTTAGGGTTAGATCTACATGGGGAATATAGATTTGATCTAAGATAAGCCTGGATCAATCTTCTATTTAAGGAATCTGTTCAGAATCTAATTCTGTTAGAAGTTTAAGTGAGTAGTTACTATGAGTTGGTAAGATAGCAGCATCTTGATATTTGGTCCTCTAGCTGGGAACACAAGTGAGTCTTCACTAGTCCTTTCCTTCATTTTTGCAGTGATAAAATCCTTAAATCCATGAGCATTAGCCCTTTGTCTATGTCTTTTGCCATTTGATGATTAGAAGTAGTGTTGTATGGGACAAAATGTTGATCCATAGGCATTTAGCAAACCCACAAATGGTGGTTCTGATAGAAGCATGGTGAGTAAAAAAATCAAATTCAAAAGCAGAATGTTTCTCTTTCCATGAAGATGTTTTACTGCCTTCTTCATAATAGAAGAAATCCAATATAGTTAATCTGCCATCATCTAGTTGGGCTGATTTCACTGAAGCATGATGGCATACTAAGGGACTAGAGTTAGTCACCACTTCCGCAAACTGAGTTACAGTGTGATTGATCAGTCTTTATAAAGACAATTCCATGGTGTTATCCCAATGCATATTCCATGTCCATGCCACCATCTCTGCTTACCTCACTTATGAGTAAGTAACAGGTTCCTGGGAAGAAGGCTAACCTACCTCCAGAGCAGGTGAACATATCCATCAGATTTAATGGCCTACTTCACTGTGGAAGTGTTTTGTTAAGTATTCCTTCCCTAATGTTCTTAGTCATAAGTCTTTAATCTTGTTTCTTACAAGTTCCTGATTACTAGCCAATATTCATTAGCCACAGCCCAATAATTGGTACAGCTCCTTACTTCAGGTCATCTATCTTTGCAGGCAAAGTGGACAATGAGCTATAAGGCTAATATTCTGTCCGTTGAAAGGATCGCCTTTAGTTCCAGACCTTCAGAGTCTTTCAGAATTTGGTTAAAATAGTCCACTTTTGGATCTGTGTCTTTAGACTATTTCATCTATCTATTTGTCTATGTTTTATGGTTTTAATTATTTACTTTATGGCAAATTTTAATAATAGTATATACATCCTCTCAACATTTTCCTTTAAAAATAGTATTGCCAATCCTTGCATATTTCTTCTTCTATGTAATATTTTACATTAATTTAGGAAAACTGGGTAGTTTTATTGTGTAACTCATCAGTTACTCAAGGCTTATGTTAATACTTTTAATAAAATTGAGTATATATTTGGCCTGGTTTTGAGGGTCCAACATAATAGGACCTCACTCAAGCAATTTAACTTTGTCTCAATGATCAGTCAGACTCTTTTTATTAGACCCACCCACACAGCTATTTAAATGAATAACATTGTTATTAGTGAATAATAAAATATTGCAAACTTACTGTGCTAGTTGCCAAATAGTTAGAAGACTTGGTCAAATATGCTTTATTTTTTACTAGAAATTTGTAATGGAGTGGAGAAAATTTGTTATGCACACAAAAGTGAGAATGGCACAAGCTAGTCTGTAAATAGATGCTCCATAATAAAGGTGTGAATGAAATTTAAATCCAGCATTTCAATCCTGTCTCTATTGCTTCCTCAGTGTTTACTCATTTTCAAAGCCCAGATCAAAATCATTTTCTACATGATATCTTCCCTCATGGATATGATTCTTAATGATCCCATCGATTCCACTGTTCTATAATATTAACTATATTACTAATATTGAATGAATTTTCTGTTGTGCTAACTATTGTAGTATGTGCTTTAAAAAAGTCTATTCCCAAATGTTACACAAGGAGATATATTGCTATCATTCTCACTTTATTGATGAGGATAGAGAGGCTCAAAGAATTTCCTTTTTCCTAAGTTATGTAATTAATGACTGGTGGAATTAAAATTTGATCTTAGATTTGTTTGACTTCGGGCTTCAAACTTTTTCAACATGTTTCCTCTTCACTCAGATCAGCACTAATTTACATTCTGTATATTTAAGTTTCTCATTGAGCATTATATTATTTTATTTCCTCAATGCCTGTTTGACACCAAAATTCTGTCAAATTGTTGGCTGCATTTATTCAGCATCTTAAACAATTCCTTTACTAGTACATATTTACCAAATGTTATGGTCTATCTTCCCTCGAAAGAAAATCTCCCTTATCACCTTGGGAATTTGTTGGTAATTACCTTATTTTATCATGAGGAGATCCTCTAAGGTAGTAAGTTTGGGAAGTAATACATAAATGTTCTAGTTTAAAAAGTAATGAGAATCATATTTTGACTGACTATCCATGACACTTAATCTTGCCTAAAATACTCATTTTCTTCCTTGTTTACTTACTGTCTATTTTTGAAGTGCCTATTTTCCTGTCTCTCTGCCAGACTGGGGATATAGTGGTAAATGAGTAGGGGAGAGATGAAGGGACTCAGGCAGGAAACCCATTATAGTTTTCAGTATTCCTGAAAAATGTGACACCTAAACTGAGATCTGATGGATGAGAATTAATTAGACGATATAGGGGAGGAGTATTTTAAACAGTGAAATAAGCATGTGTAGAAGCTCAGGGGTTTACAAGAGCATGCAGAAGCATAGCATACATGGGGTGGGACTGGGGAACGCATGTTAGGAAATGGAGAGAAAAAAGGTCTGAGTTGTATGTAGAGGAATGGTTATACAACATTTAAAAAGTTCAGGCTCTGTCTTGAGATGGGTGGGTAACCTCTAGGAGACTAGAGGTTAGTGCTCAGAATTGAATAGCAGAAAGATTATTTTTGTCTAGCTGCATGTTGGAGAATGCGTTGGGTTGGGGATGGTGCTGAGATTAGAACCAGAAAGTTAGGTTGAGCGGACAAACAGATACCAGAGGTGGACATGGCAGGACTTTGTGATTGATGGATGCAGAGATTCAGGAAAGCAGCAGACTAAAACCAGAGACCAGCCATGTGCAATCTGAAGCTATACTTTTTTGAAGAAAATATTAAAGCATAAGAAATGCAAAGATAATTATAGGTATTATTTCCTGATAAGTTACATAGTGGGTATGAAATATTTTATAAACAGTTTAAAAATAATTTCTAGGCAACATAAATGTTAAAGTGGCTTTCAGATATGATCAACACAAAGGCTATTTGAGATTTTGGAAGTCCCACAATTTGTTCCATTTCCAGGAGCAAATTTACAGACAGTATTTACTTAGCTAAAAATTCTCAGGAAAACAGTGATCCTCCATTTTGTTAATACACTGTGGTGTTGGCTAGTTCAAACCTAATTTATTGGTTAAAGTAACATTTACCTGACAATGTACCATGTGATGTGGTATTTTAAATATACATATCTTATTGCTTTTATATATTCTTTCTGCTATAAGACATTATTATTCATTTTGTATTCATTTTATCTTTCTACCTAACCTTGAATCTTTTCAAATTATTGCATTAATATTTTCTATTTTTCCTTCATATTCTTCCATTATCTCTGTAAGTCAAAAGTACAAGATGAAAATCAAACTAAAATTAAACATAATCAAAACATGATTTTACCATAACTCAGTACATATTCTCTAATGAATAGAAATCTTTTGTCTTGTTATACACTAATATCCTGAGAGTGAAAGTAAATTACACAGAAAAATTGCCAATAAGTAAAGGGAAATGAACTAATCACAATGAGAGGAGAAATGATTACTCTATGAATATTTCTATATTGTTTAATTGCACTGATACCAATATTACAGTTATTTAATCCAAGTTACTGCTATTTGAAATAATGATTAATCCAGGGAACAATAGAAGGCACACCAGAGGTACAGTAACACTAATTAAAATTTTTGCATCATATTGATGGGATAAATTTGGTTTTGATGTGTATTCTAAATTTAAGAGTATTTGGATGTTTCATCTTACAGAACACTTTCATATTTCCTGTTTTTTATAATCCTGTCAATAATTCTGTTAAAAAGTCAGATAATACTTAGTTTATATAACAGAAAATTGAGACATAGTGAGGTTGAATAATTTCTGATAACACCAAAGTGATAAATATCAGAGCTGGCACTCAAATTTAGATGTCTGACTCTAAATTCTATCCTTTTTCCTGTAATATGGTTATGCTAAATAAAAAACAACCCAATATGATGAGTTGCAGTGGCTCATTTTCAGTTCCACTAACATTTATTGTATGCAGATTAAGTGATTCTTCTAATTATGGGTAGCAGTGCTCAGAGTGCTGAAGCTAACTAACATCAGGATCTTTTCTTACATACAGATAACTTCAATTCATGAGGGGGTATGCTACTGAAATTACATTTTTGTTGAGTTAGTATATTCCTTAGTATAGTTTTTCTCTTATCTACACTAATAAAAGAGAAACATGCAAATTGACCATCCCTCTGCTATACCCACCAGCCAATCAGAATAATATACAAATTAACTCAACAAAGATGGCGGCTAATTTGCATACACAGGCACAGAGCGAAGACTGAAGACATCATAGAAGGAAACCAAGTGCTGCAGAAGGGGGCGAAGCGGTGGAGAAGGGAATGGAGGCAAGGCAGCAGAGATGGGAGGTAGTGAGGCAGTGGAGAAGAGAGGGAACAAAGCTGCGGAGAAGGGAGGGAACCTAGGCAGTGGAGAAGGGAGGGAACCTAGGCAGCAGAGACAGGAGCAAAGCCCACCTCTGCTTTGCTCCAGCCTCAGGAAGTTCTATTCTTGCAGGAATAGGCCTGAGGAAGCCCTATTCTTGCAGGAATCTTTCTGCAACGGGCCTCTAGTTAAATTTATAAAAGCACAAGAAATGTTATCCACTGTGAAAAGTGCAGACTCACATTCTAATCCAGATTGTTCTCCTTAGATACCTGTACTAGGATAGGAGATTACAATATATACTGGTAACTGTTTTGTGAGCAAAGGAATTTTTTTTTTTTTTTTGCTTTTATACTAAAGAGAAGAATACAGCGGTCCAATAAGACAAACAACATAGCACACCTCATTGCCACATATCAAATTCCAAGTACTACATTTAAAGTTATGTCTCATTAAATGAAGAGAACATCTCTTTTTGAGTGGTTTGAGAAATGAATTTTAAGTAGCTTTTTAAAAATAAGAAGAAACAAATATACATTTTAACTGGTATCTTTATAGTTTGAGGAGTGGTTTATTTTTGAAGTAATACTACCTCCAAAAGTAGTCTTAAAATAAATAATGACCTTAGAACTACTTTTTTTTTTTATTGGAGTTCAATGCCAAATCTAAATTTGTTACATTAATTTTTCCCCATTATACAAGCTTAAGTGTTTGGTGAGTTTAGATAATGTTTTCAATTATTAAAAAAATGATTTATTAGGGATTTATTGAGATGAAATAATAGCCTGTAGAACAAATAAGGATCTCAGCTTGTGGCACGTTCATCATTACTTAATAAACTATAAGTAGAAATTCTCAGCAGTAAATGGTCAAATACAAATTATAATGCTCTGAATAAAATTACCTTGGGGAATGTAGACTTTTTAATATGCTTGAATTTTTTATTCATAGCATCCTGGTTACTTCTGTTCATAGCTAGAGAGAGAGAAAAAAAAGTGCTTGCTGATTTTTGGGATGTTGGGTCTTATTGCTACTTGCTACTCAGATTCTGCTAGAACTTAAAGGATACTGAAGACCTGACTTTCTGTATGAGCATGAGGTCTCTGAAGCATAAAGAACCTGCAAGACACTGCCATATAAATTCCAAGTTATTGAACTAAGGCAGGAATCTCCTATTTTATAATAGGAGATTATAAACACTAGTTTATAGACACACTAGTAGGTCCTTTGTACATGCTGAGGAATTTTTGAAGACCTGAGTCCTTTCAGTACCAGGAATGGCCTGTCTGAGGCTGATGGGAGATTTGGAAGCATTAGCAAGTGGGAAAAATTGATCTTGTGCTGCTCATTGTGGCCTGAGTTTGGTCACTGAGGTGGGGGTGGGGCTGTGTTTGAGGGAATATGAATAGACTAATCTTAATAATTCTTATTACTTTTGTAAAAATCACAAAATAGGCTATTGATCCAAAGTTAATAGTGCATTTTGTTATGAATACTGCACAATTGTACAGTTGTGTAAACATATAGAAGTTAGAGGTTTCAGAGTCCCCTAGCTTCATGGAGGTACTTCAGAAAATGGCTCAAAAGTCTTTTCTATTATATTTATGAATCACCTAGTGCCTAAGTAAATGCGAGGGAAACTGAAGTTTTATGAAGACTAACAAAATTTTAGTGGAAATGTGGTTTAAACTTAAGTAGACTTAAGTTCGTTGACTCTGATGAAAAGCAGATGCTTAGATTTAGAGCAGGCAGGTGGCTCTGGTGGAGAGAAGTGTTGGGATTAAGTAAAAAAAGAAAAAAGAGAGAGAAAGAACTCATGGACAAGGACAACAGTGTGGTGATTGCATGGGGCAGAGGGTGTAGTTGGAGGTGGAAGCATGGATGGGGATAAATGGTGATGGGGAAAAATTAAAATAAATAATCAAATACTAAAAAATTTTTAAAAGAACATAAAAATATGTATATGTAAAAGAAAATAACTTTCTGTTATCTTTGCATTTTGTTACAAATAATAGGAAGTTCTAGTGCTTATTATTGGACCTGAAAAATAAATTAATATTTATTATTATAATATCTATAGCAGATAAAAGAATATTATTTGTGTTGATTACTCTTTTGCTCCATAAGAGATAGTGTTCTGCCCTAGCTCGTTTGGTTCAATGGATATAGCATCAGCTGTGGACTAAAGGGTCCTCGATTTGATTCTGGCCAAGGACCCATATCTCAGTTGTATGCTACTGAGATTTAGGGGGTTTTTCTTTGAAATACAGAATTATTGTGGTCATACAATTAACTGATACAGAGGAATACTTGTACAAATAAAAATAGAAATGTCGCCGAAACCTGTTTGGCTCAGTAAATAGAGCGTTGTCCTGCGGACTGAAAGGTCCCGGGTTCGATTCCGGTCAGGGGCATGTACCTGGGTTGCGGGCACATCCCCAGTAGGAGATGTGCAGGAGGCAGCTGATCGATGTTTCTCTCATCGC
>NW_006299245.1:3215875-3220771 GCF_000327345.1 Myotis davidii | reverse complement strand
TGGACTAAAGGGTCCTCGATTTGATTCTGGCCAAGGACCCATATCTCAGTTGTATGCTACTGAGATTTAGGGGGTTTTTCTTTGAAATACAGAATTATTGTGGTCATACAATTAACTGATACAGAGGAATACTTGTACAAATAAAAATAGAAATGTCACAAAACGTTTTTTTGTATGCTAACTTAAGTTTATTAAATGTTATGCACTTTAATTTTTAAAATAATTATACTTATTTTTTTCATTTTTCCTCTTTTTTGTTTCTATTTCATTATTAAAAGTGATAGTTGTATCCAATTAGAATGTATTGTATTCCATGACTATCTCAAATACCTTTCTTGCTTTATTATTTCAGTTCTCCTGAACTTCCATATGCCTCATGTTATCTTCAGTATGGAGATCCTGTTAGTACCAGGCAAATACACAAGACAGGCAAGGCCAAGCTCAAGGCATGACTGATTCAGCTCTAAAGATACAATGAACTGCTTACAGATTTAGACAGTCTATTACTTAATAGATAATGAGGATAAGATTAAGTTAAAGATGTCTGCTGTCT
This sequence comes from Myotis davidii, assembly GCF_000327345.1. NCBI lineage: Eukaryota > Metazoa > Chordata > Mammalia > Chiroptera > Vespertilionidae > Myotis > Myotis davidii. Next base: position 3,220,218 of record NW_006299245.1, on the reverse strand, counting down.
GAGATTCTTGTTCCACACACCAAAAAGGATGGTACTGAAGCAAAAGGGGCTGGATAATTGCAATGAGAACTGTTGGACATGCCATGGCTGAGGAACCAAATATAGACTGTCGCTAAGTGGGTTTATATTGTGACATTATTCTGAGGGAGCGGGGGGCAGGGGTTAGGTCGAAAGCACACAACCTCATTAGAACCCAGAGACCATGAGAAACCGTTTTTGTGAAAGCATCAGAGGTAGGGGATGGTGGAAGGGAAATAGGTTAGTGGGAAATGACCTCATAGCAACTTCTCTTATTCTTCCCATCCTCTCCTATTCCAGGAGAATCGTAAGGCATCCTGCTTCAGACCTCGGCCTACGTGGATATGTTCAAGGTAAGCAGGGCACCGTGGTAGAGTTATTCCCCTAGAGGTAACACCTTATCTGTTTTTGGTGTGGCAAGTGCTCAAAGTTCACAGACTTTATAGAAGTGTGACATGCCTCTAATAGTCTATCCAAAAATAGCAATAGCCTGTTTTACTTGTAATCCCAAATGGCTGCACAATAAATATATCAGCATCCTTCTCATTAAGTACACTTCGGAACAATTTTATTTCTCTGACCTAATCGTTTTTTAACCAGTGATTAGCATTATGTAGACTCTGATGATTAAAGGGTTACTTAAAACTCTTTTGGAAGAAAGAATAATTTTTTTTTGAAGTCTGAGTTGAATATGGACTTAGATTATATAGTGCCATGAAGTTTCTTGTGTAACATCAATAATTTTTGTCCAGAGCAATCTTTCAGAAACTTTAACATTTAATCATTTTATCTGATATTATTTATTACTAGAGGCCTGGTGCATGAATTGGTGCACAGGTGGGGTCCAGCCAGCCTGGGGGAGGGGATTCAGGAGGTTGGCCATCTGGCTCCACCCCCAATTGGGTTGTGGGGGTCAATTGGAGGTAGGGCTGTCCAGGGGTGGGGCCGGGGTGAGGCCAGCCAGGGGGAGGGGCCACGGGTGGTTGGTGGGCTGGCTCCACCCCCGATCAGGGTGGGAGGGCTGATCAGGGGCGGTTGGCTGGCCAGCCCCCGCCCCGTGGTCGAACTCCCAGTCAAATTCCCGGTTGAGGAGACAATTTGTATATTAGCCTTTTATTATATAGAATTTTATTGTTGCCATGCTAGAGAAAGGTACTGATTGAATAAATAGTAGCTCGGAACTTGTGTTTCAAATAGTATTGTTATATGTAAGTTGTTCATGATCCAACTATTCAGAGTATGTAAAATAGCATTACACTAGGGCAGTGAAAATACTCTGTATGATGCTACAATGGTAGGCAGATACATTTTATTATACATTTTTCTGGATCCAGAGGATGTAAAATTCTGAGAGCAAATTCTAAAGTAAACTATGGATTTGGAGTAATTATGATGTGTCACTGTAAGTTCATCAGTTGCAGCAAATGTACAGCTCTGGTGGGGAATGTTGATAATGCTAGAGCCCAGGTATGCATGGGGTAAGGGTATACGAGAAATCTTTGTACCTTCCTCTTACTTTTGCTATAAACCTAAAATTGCTCTAAAAATCAGTCTTTAAAAACAGATAAAAAATTTATTACAGCTCAACCATTATACTGTGCATATTAAAAAATAGTTTATTTTAAACTAAATTTCATTTCCTTCCATGTATGGAAAAATGTGGATAAGACCATTAAATGTTCTATACAATCAGAAAACAATATGTTTTTCTGGCATTGGCATAATTACAAAATTGCTGCAAGAAATTTATTAAATTTTTCATGAATAAACATAGCTTCATTGTTCTGAGAGAGGCAAAGTAATTAATTCTACACACAGTTTCCGCAAAATGTTCTGACTAGTGAATTAATCAAAATCTCATTTTATATTTCTTCCTTTTTATAGGCCCATAGATAAAGGTGAAAATATCCCCAAATATTAAGGCTAATTCTAATGACATAAAATAGCTATTCTTGGAGAGACTTTGCATGACAAGGTTAAAATTAGATAATGACTGACACAAAGACATTAAAAATAAAAGATAGAAAAAAGTGTGTTCCTTTGATATACATAGTTAACAGTTTCAACACTTTATAAAAGGAAGACAATTTCACAACTTTCCTAGAAACCGCACTGAAAAAACTGCTATTTTTTGTTTTCTTTCTCCTTGGAATAAAACTCTACTCTTCACTGAAGGATCCCCTGCCTCCCTGAGCCACAATCTTCCATTATCACTAAATGATGTGTTACTTGCATTTGTACCAAACCTTCTTTGGCTCAGTGATGTCAGAGATAAAATGGTACTTGGTTCCAAATATATTTCTGGTTGGGAAGGCTATATATTTTAAAATAATCTGGAACAGAGAGAACTCCCGTTGCCAAGGTGCATGGTATTAATCTTGCTCTGACAGGTCCTCAATAAATAGGGTGCTTTCCTGCCCTACCCCAGCAGGAAGTACTATTCATGCCAGAGTTAAAAAGCTCCCTTAATGTTCATGCATAGTTCAACACATGCCTTCTGATTTCTATGGGCTGTGCCTATTGGAGCAAAAGAAAAAAAAATCATTGAAACAGAAAATACATCTGATGAGGCAAAATAAATTGGTCTGTATAGAGAGAAACATTTTTATGTATTTTTAATTGAAAATTAAAAATACATAAATTTGTATATGCTATGAGGAGCATATACAAAACAAAAAACAAAAACAAAAACACCAACAACCCTGCCTAGCCTGTGTGGCTCCCAGGTTGAGCATGGACCTAAGAACCAGAAGGTCATGGTTGAATTCCATATCAGGGCACAAGCCCAGGTTGAGGGCTTGATCCTCAGTAAGGGACATGCAGGAGGCAGCTGATCAATGTTTTTCTCTCATCATTTGATGTTTCTCTCTCTCTCCCTCTCCTGTCCTCTCTAAAAATCAATAAAAATATATTTTTAAAAACCCCAACAACCCTAACACACAAGAATATACAATTAAAATGTTCTCTCTCCATTATATATCTACTAGAGGCCCAGTGCACAAAATTGTATATGGGTAGGGTCCCTAGGCTTGGCCAGTGATCAGGGCCAATTTGGTCCTTCCTCTCCCCAGCTGCCAGCTGCCGGCTGGGGCCTTCCTTCCCCTGAGTGCTGGCTGCTAGCTGGGCCCTTCCTTCCCTGGATGCCAGCTGCTGGCCAGGGCCTTCCTTCATTCCACACCACCCTCTGGTGGTCAGTGCATGTCATAGCATGTGGTTGAACTCCTGGTCGTTTGAACTCCCGGTCAAACTCCCAAGGAGACAAATTTCATAGTAGCTTTTTATTATATAGGATAACACCTCTACCTTAGAGGTAATTATCTGAACAGATATTTCTATCCTTCCTGATATAATATTCTGTGTTTATAAACATAAATAAAAATGTATTTACACATATACAAATTATAAATTTATGCATATATTTTTATAGTATTAATACACACATACTTATCTTATCTAATAAAAGAGAAACATGCAAATTGACCATAACCCCGACACCCTTCCCATTGGCTAATCAGCAGTATATGCAAATTAACTGCCAACCAAGATGGCGGCCGGCAGCCACGCAGCTGAAGCCAATAGGAGGCTTGCTTGCTCCAGCAATGGAGGAAGCCAAGGTTCCCCGCCTGCTGCAACCTGGCTCTGAGCTGCACTCTGAGCAACCATGTTGCAATTATAGAAGCTAAACAAGCTCCAGAGACCTGCTTTCAGCAAGCTTCAGCCGGAGCTTAGAGCGGCAGTGATGGCAACAGTCCAGGCTGGCTAGGCACTCAAGCGGGACCCCCACCCTGATCTGGGACACTTTCAGGGCAAACCAGCTGGCCCCCACCCCTGCACCAGGCCTCTATCCTATACTACAGGCAGGGCGGGACAGTGCAAACTACCATCCGGGCCCCATGTGCAGCCCTGGTCAGCGGGACATAAGCCCCACCCTCAGCCGGGACCCTTTTGTGCCACCTGAGCCCCCAGCTGGGACCCCCATGCCGCCTAAGGCCCACACTGCTAAGCCCTGCCCCCAGCCGGGACCCTATGACTATTGGAGAGCAGGAAGTGCCGCTGGACCCTGGGTTGCTGTGGTGATCCGGCCATTGGTAAGTAGAAAAGTTTGGCCTCTAGGCAGCTCCCAGCTACTCCTGATCTGGGAGCAGGAAAGCAAGCCCAGCCTGAGGGCAGCCCCCAGCTGTGCCTTCTCCCCGGTCGCCATGAGGATCTAGGAGCAGGAAAGCAAGCCTGGCCTGCGGGCAACCACCAGCTGCACCTTCTCCCAGTCACCATGGTGATCTGGGAGCAGGAAAACAAGCCTGGCCTGCGGGCCGCCCAGGCCGGGC
>NW_006299245.1:3180521-3215272 GCF_000327345.1 Myotis davidii | reverse complement strand
TATATAATAAAAGCCTAAGCGACCATTATGGAGGAACAGCCAGAACAACTGGTCGCTATGATGCCCACTGACCACTAGGGGGCAGACGCTCAACACAGGAACTGCCCCCTCATGGTCAGTGCACTCCCACATGGGGAGCGCCGCTCAGCCAGAGCTGAGCTCACGGTTGGTGAGCACAGAGGCGGTGGTGGAAGCTTTTCCCACCTTCACAGCAGCACTAAGTAAGTAGCAAGCTGGGTGGTAAAGAGTGAGGGTTCCAAGACTGTGAGATGGTGCAGGCCAGCCTGAGGGACCCCCCCCCACCAACTGCATGAATTTTGTGCACTGGGCCTCTAATATATAATATAAATACATGTATATATTTATATATAAATTCATAAATATGATTTTTATATGTTTGTATATATACACATATGTACTTACATATACAAATATATATGTATGTTTTTAAAGCAAATTATGGGCATACCTTGAGAAATATTTTTAAATTTATATACTATATAATAGGTATTAATATAAGTAGTACCAGTGGAGGTATTCCCAAAAGATATGTTTAAAATATTTTACTTTCAGTAGCTACTTTCTCCCTGGACTCAGTTTATTGAGAATAATTCAACGTTGCCTCTATGTCATTTTAATGCATTACCAGATTACTAGAGGAGACATATTATTCAAGTAAGACATTAACTTGACTAATAATAATAATAATAATGAATAAATTTGAGTGCTCATTGTGTACTAGACTCTCTTTTAAGTGATTTATATGTATTAACTTATTTAATCATTGCAACAAAAATCTACTAACTTTATTCTGTTTTATAGATGAAGAAACTGAATCCCGAAATATAAGTAATCTGTGAAAGCGCACATAAAATATTAATAGCAAAGGCTGAGTTAGAATCCAGATAGTCTGACTCATGTTCTTATGTATTTTGCTCTATTAGCTATTAATATTTAATGAGAACTAATTTCCTGTTATTAATCTGAAAATATTGTAACTATAGTATATAGCTTTAAAGAAAATTTATGCCACAACATTTTCTTTAATTTTTTCTGTGGTTTCCTGATACAAATGGCAAAGAGGTCTTTCTTTTTTCATCATCATATAGTCCCTAGAAATTACTTCCCACAATCTATATTGCTATCATTCCTACTCTTTCTGACAGAACTCTCAGAAATACAGTTTGTATGGGACAGTCTTGACAGCATGGAGTGCTGGATTCATCTTGTGTATCTGACATTATGGCCTTAAGCTTTCGGCTTCATGTAGATCCATCTGGACATTGGCTTCCTGTCTCTATCTGTCATTGTGTGCCTTAGCTCTGTGACACTTGGATAGCTATTGGGCTCTTCTTCCGGCTTCTCTCTTATCTTCTCTGTCACTCCCAGCAAATCAAAAATATCCTTTGTGATATGTTAACTCTTCTGGAATCAAATCACCTTTTACTGGGGTAATTGTGATTTTACAAAAAAGGTCCTCATCAATATGAAAGTGTGGACCCACATCATCTTCCTCAATAGCAACATTCTGCCGACCGTGTCTGAGAGCAGCTGTGCATGACCAAAATACTTCCATACACAGTTTCCCTTTGTCATTATAGAGCAGAAGCTAAATCGTGTTCTTGAAAAGAAAAGTAACTAGGATTTCTAAGGTTGTTTTTTTTTTTAGAAGATCTCAGCTTTTTTATGAAATTACATTCAGTTCTTATCACTATAAGTAGATATGTATTTTTAAGTCCTATTTCTCAAAATATGAAACCATCAGATTACATCTAATAAAGAATTCAGACTCATCTGAGAGAAAAAGAAAAAAGTGGGGGTGCAGAGTAGGGAAGATTTTTCCAAATTTATTCTGAGAATATTTGCCTAGAAGCCTGATGTAGTACTTGTCGCCTGACTGATAAAAACTCTATATATTGCATTTCACTTTCAATTGTATATAAGGGGTAATTTTCATCCCTTGAGAATGATGAGCTACAGGGGTAGGACTCTTAGGTGCTAATCTCTCAAAGGGTGAGATAGCATTAATAATTTGTTAGGAACTAAAATTGTTAACTGCTTAGTTAAATTAAGCCTTTCCTTTAAAAAAATTTATATATGCATATTTGCTTTTGAAATATTTTGTTATTTATTTGGTTTATTTTCTTATAATTTTGTTGTGGCCATTAGGGCTATTCACAAATAATTCATTTGTCTGCCTTCATTGCTTCGGCTGACAAATCATGAACAGGGGTAGTATATGTAACTTCCACATGTTGCCATGACAGTGTTGGAGAAGAGCTCTGTCAGCTGGGTCCATGAGTGACCTCCATGAACAGTTTCTCTGCTGATCTGTATTGGATATGTAGTGTGAGGGAGAAATAAATCATTACTAACATAATCCACTGAGATTTGGAAATCATTTGTTACTGTAGCAAAATCTAGTCAGTCTTGCCTATCATAATACAGATAATTTCTCTCTTCCAAATATATCTGTATGAATCCTTTATAATATATATTTTGTTAAAAATTCTATCAAGATATCTTATTGGGGTATATTAGTTTTGTTATTCCAACCATCATATATTTTTATATTATTAAATATATATTCTTCATAATTTTCATCCTATGTCTACTCTTAGGAGAAATTATACCTAGTTCTCCATCTACCACTTTTGTTTTTCATATCACATTCATATCCTCTCTGATTTTATTGTCTTAGTTATTATACTTTCATTAGAGGCTCGGTGCATGACATGCATTTGGTGGCAGGGGGAGCAGTGTCCCTCAGCTCGGCCTGCGCCCCCCCGCAGTTCACAGTTTGGGAGCCCTCGAGGGATGTCCTACTGCCAAGGAGGTGGGAGAGGCTCCTGCCACTGCTTCTACACTTGCCAGCCTCCAGCTGTGAGCCTGGCTTCTGGCTGAGCGGTGCTCCCCGTGTGGGAGCACACTGATTACCAGGGGCAGCTCCTGTGTTGAGTGTCTGCTCCCTGGTGGTCAGTGCATATCATAGCAACCAGTCATTGTGCTGTTTGGTCTATTTGCATATTAGCCTTTTATTATATAGGATACAACCTTAGCAATTAACATTAAGGGAAGTCTCCACATATCATAGGTCTTACTCTTAAAATTAATGAGTATTTTGTATATATTGGTGCACCAGATACCTACTCATGTCACTTTCTGTAATAACAAGGATGTAACAGTCTCTGAGAAAATGGTCTAATCTCATTTATACTAATAAAAGGATAATATACTAATTAGACTGAGTCGACCAGCCATCTTCCAGATGCTCAACTTCCTTCCAGACAAAGCCATGGTGGTGGGGGCCAAGGCAGAGGCAGTTAAGGGTGAGATCAGGCCAGAAGGGGTTTAGGGGCAATCAGGCCGATAGGGGAGGGCAGTTGGGAGCAACCAGGCTGGCAGGGAAGACAGTGGGGGCGAGATCAGGCTGGGAGGGGAGGGCAGTTGGAGGTGACCAGGCCTGCAGGGGAGGGCCATTGGCAGCAAGATCAGACAAGCAGGGGAGGGCTGTTGGGGGTGACCAGGCTGGCAGGGGAGTGCAGTTAGGGGCGATCAGGCTTGTAGGCAGAGGCAGTTAGGGGTGATCCAGCAGGCAGGCAGAAAGATTAGGGGTGATCAGGCTGACAGGCAGAGTGGTTAGGGGCAATCAGGCAGGCAGGCAGGTGAGCAGTTAGGAGCCAGCGGTCCCAGATTGTGAGAGGAATTTCCCCTAAAGGGTCCCCAATTGGAGATGGTGCAGGCTGAGCTGAGAGAACCCTCCCCCCCATGCATGAATTTCGTGCACTGGGCCTCTAGTGTACTATAAGAGATGTTTTTCCCTTCCTCTACTTATAGCGTGGAGGAAGACTTTCTGTCTCATTTCAATTGGTAACTGTAACTCTATAAATTTATTCTTTTGGAGACCAATTCCACAAAGTCACATGTTATTTAATGCTCTTTAACTGTAACTAAGTTGGCCTTGCATGAAAACAAAGCTTTAAGATGAATACTGAGGACCATGCATTTTACATCAATGATTTTCTTCATTAGATTATATATTATAAATGATATTCACTTATCAAGAATTTTATTTCCACCCTCGCTGGTTTGGCTCAGTGGATAGTGTCAGCCTGAGGACTGAAGGGTCCCAGGTTCGATTCCAGTCAGGGGCATGTACCTTGATTGTGGGCACATCCCCACTAGAGGGTGTGCAGGAGGCAGCTGATTGATGTTTCTCTCTCATCGATGTTTCTAACTCTCTATCCCTCTCCCTTCCTCTCTGTAAAAAAATCAATCAAATATATTTTTTTTTTAAAAAAAATAATTTTATTTCCTTTTGTGCAATCACTCTCTTGTGACTTAATTTTGAGTATTTAAAAATATTCAAAATATGCATGTAGGTAATTTTTCCATCATCATACTCTCTCTGGCTTTGACCCCCTCACCTCCATTGACCTTGCCCTCCATCTTAACTCAGCTACACTTGTCCATGTGGATATCCTAAAGACCCTGTCCTTATTATAATTATAACATTCCAAATTTCAATTTCATGCATCTCACTCTATAACCATATCTTTCTCCTTTCTTAAAAAAATTGACCACAAGAACCTAGACATCAAGTCTCCTTTAACCTAACTAATACCTCCACTCACTTCAGATGGACATTCTTGTACTGTTCTTCACCTGCTCATGTCTTTTCCTTCTAGTCAGCTTAAAATCATGGTCTCTGATTTTCATGCCTTATAAATACTCTCTACTCTCTTTTCATTTTGTTACTCTTGGCTTTATTTTACTTCCTTAGCAAAACACAAATCTTATTTAATTAAACTATTCTCCTATACCAAGCTTCCACCCTGCAACATAAGGCTGGGGAAAAAAGCACAACTATGCTAACTTGTCTCACATTAAATTCACAAGTTTGAATCACAGATGGACCCTTCATTTTTCCCAGCGATCATATTCTGTGTCCCTAATTATTTCATATTTTAAGATGACTATTTATTTTATTTTCTCCTTAAGCTCTCAATATTTATTCAGCCTCACTTTACTTCTTACTTCAGTGAGAAATTATAGCAATCACCATTGAACTTTCACAGAAAGCCACTATTATATCTAATTACCAACCAATATTTGCACATTCATACTCTAATTACCTGTTTGTTTCCATATATGAATTCATAGTGCTCCTATTTAGAGACAACCCCTCCATTCATGCACTAGATTCCATTTCCTGTCACCTACTCAATGTCATTGTTCCAGGAGTCCTTCCCTCTGAAATATGATTTTTTATTCACTTAGTACTTGATAACTATGCAAATATATTGTTATTTCTTCTGTTTAAAAATAGTTCTTTCCTCATTACCTCCAATGCTGTTTTTCCAAGGAAGATATACAAATACCAATAGGTACATGAAAAGGCACTCAATATCACTAATCTTCAAGAAAATACAATTCAAATCACAATACATATCACCTAATAGCTGTTAAGATAGTCATTATTTTAAAAAAGAGAGAGATAGTAAATGTTGGCAAGGATGTTGAAAAAAAAAGAGAGAGAGAGAGAATCCTTGTACACTGTTGGTGTGATTGTAATTTGATGCAGCCATTGTGGAAAACAATACAGAGGTTCCTCAAAAAATTAAAAACAGAAATACCATATCATCCAGCAATCCCACTTCTGTGTATATATACCAAAGAAAAAAATCTCTATCTTAAAGAGATATTTACATTCCCATATTCATTGCAGCATTATTCCCAATAGCCAAGATACTAAAACAACTTAAATGTCTGTCAATAGAAGAGTGGATAATGAAAATGTGATCTGTATATAAAAGGCTAATATGCAAAGTGTCCCCTCAAGAGTTCAACCTGGATACTGGGAGTTTGATCACTCGCTATGACATGCGCTGACCACCAGGGGGTGGCATGGAATGAAGGAAGGCCCCAGCTGGCAGTCGGCAGCCAGAGGGAAGGCCCTGGCTTGCAGCTGGAAGGCCCCTATCGGGCCTGATCACTGGCCAGACCTAGGGACCCTAGCTGTGCACAAATTTCATGCGCTGGGCCTCTAGTATATATGTAATGCAATATTATTCAGCCTTAAAGAACAAGGAAATCCTGCCATCTGTTGCCATCTGTGACAACATGGATATGAACCTGGTGGTTGTTATGTTAAGTAAAATAAGTCAGTCACTAAAATATAAATAATGAAGTACTGTATGGTATCACTTAAAAGTAGAATCTAGGCAAAACAAAACAAAAAAACACCCCACAAACCCTAAAACTTACAGAAACAGAGAATAGAATGGTAGTTACTAGTGGGTAGAGATGTTGGTCAAAGGTTATATACTTTTAGGTATAAGTTGAGTAAGTTCTGAGGATCTAATATACTGCATGGTGGTGACTCTAGCTAATAACACTGTATTTTGTACTTGAAATTTACTGATTTTAGATTTGAAGGGGTGTCAACACACACACACACACACACACACGCACACACACACAAAGTAACTATGTGAAGCAATGAATGTGTTAATGAACTTGATTATGGTAATTATTTCACAATGTATATTAAATCATCATTTGTTCACTTTAAATATATACAATTTTATTTTTAAATTATACTTTAATAAAGCTAGAAAAATTCACTATTTCAAATTAATTTTTTTATAGTAGTATATGTGTCCCAGATTCAGCCACACATTTACAAATTTAGCTTCTAATTATTTTTAAGTTTTAAGCAGTTTTATTTTAAAAATCCATTTTTATGCCTGGTTTCCTATTAAAAAATCAATTTCTATGTCACAAAATAATTGATGGACTTAATGTTGCTAACTACCTGATTCAAAACTATTTTTCAAAAAAATTTTTGAAGACACTGTAAAAAGATTTTATTCAAATTGTTATTTCTGTTCTCACATGCCCTTTATAGAAAAAGGACATAATGCTATAAAGTGTTCCAGATTGATCTGTATATTTATTTAAGAACTTTGTTAAATATTAAAAGGAAGTTGATCTGAAGAAGTACTATAAATGGTACACATTATTCTATCAGGAGGAAATATCTCATCTAAGTCATCTGCCTACTTAGTCTATATACACTTCAAATATCTGATTAGCTCAACATAGACTCCTGCTAGCTTGCAAACTAAAAGTGGAAATTCTAAGAAAATTACAGACTGGGCAATTCTTGTTGCATAATGTTAAGGGTAGATTATTGCAATGTTTATTTGACTTTTTTGCCTGTCTTTTATAGGTTATTCTTCATATTTTGGCTGTGTTTTTTACAACATTTAATTTATAAAAAATGATACTACAATTACAGTAATCCTTGCTTCCAGTTACTAGAAGTCTATATTTTTACCTAGAAAATGCTCTAAGATTCTTAAGTTTTAAGAGGTTATAATTTATAAAGTTATAAATGAATTTCTATATAGTTATGTAAATAATAGTATGTTTAAAATGTTTTGAGCACTGTTTTGAGTAAAGTTTATAAGCTAGTTCTTTATAAAAGAACTAGCCTGATGAAATTGACTATGATTTACTCCATTTCATTGGTTTTTACATTTTTATATGTAGTTTGAAAACCAGATATACAATACTTCTACGTGTGTGTGTGTGTGTGTGTGTGTGTGTGTGTGTGTGTGTAGTCAGTCTTCTGGAAAATTCTTATGACTCAACTCATAGTAAACATCATCAGACTTCACCAATCACATACAGTTTTATTTGTGATCTTGATTTTTTTTCCTAGAGAATTAGACCAGGTGAGAAGATAAAGTCATAAGACTTTTAAAAATGAAATAAAATGGTTACAGTAGGTGAGCTTCCTATTAAAAATAACCACCATTGATGGCTGTGTATTTATGAGATTTAAAATACTTTAGAGCACTTTTATGAAATTATTTTGAGTCAAATTTATGAGTGATAAGATAATTAGCTTATTATTAGATTTCATGTATAATGAAAATGTAGTATGAAATCATACCCATATTTTTAGAATCCAAACAGCAGTATGAAATGTTAGTCTGGTAACATTGGGCTCATATCAGTTTAAATGAAGACAACTTTAAACACAGACAAAATGTATCATTTCATAAATTAAATTAAAGTTTCCATCAAATTCTATTAATCTATGCTCTACGTTGCCTTAAGGGAATAATGGGGAAAACTTATTAGGGAACAGTGTCACACATGTAAAAATTGCCTGACATTATAATATAAATATAACTCAGATAAGAATGCACTCATCAATTATACCATTTCTTCTTAAACTACCTTTGTAAAAGAGATGTATTAGCTACAAGCATTATCTATTGATTTCCATTATCTAGGAAGAAAGTAAAATATTTCAATGAAGTCAGTGTACCAACATTGATATTATTTTTTCTGACAACTGGACAATATGCATCCTGGTTTGTTTAGAAAACCAATTAAAGTAAGATATCAAATCAATTGCTGATCCCTTTCTGTTGTGGTAAAGTCAATACCATGACATTCTCTCTTTTATTTTTTTCTCATCTTTTTATTTTATCTCCATGAGAGTAGTCTAGTAGAATGGGCTGACTTTTCTCTGTTTGCTCTTCACCCCTAGACTCACTGGATTGGTAAGCAGGAAGTAGGGAGTATTCCAATGATTAGTAAGACATGGGCTCCAGACTTCATAACACTTAGAGGCCTGCCATATCTGTGTTGCCTGGTGGCCAAGGAGTCTGTAGCATGTCTGGGCACTTATTTTAAAGAAAAAGAGAAACATCTATACCTTACATTACTCACTCATGAGTGAACATCTATACCTTACATTGCACACCACCTGCAGAACCTGTGTGGATTCTGGTGAAAATAAAAGCCACATTTCAGTTTTCCCCTCTCGGAGTAACCCCAGAAGCTTTGAGTGGTACCCAGAAGATGAGTGTTCTACAGAAAGTGTATGTTATGCCCACTATACTGCCCCTTGGGCCCTATGATTAAGAAGATCCAAGAAAAATTGAATATCCATGGGAAATATTGCCTCATTTATAAAGTTTTGTATCTCACATTTGTAAGTTAATTTATTTATTTTTTAAAGACAAACAACAATGTTGGGCAAGTGTAGAAGAAAAAGAATGAAACACAAAATGGATTTCCTTTGCTTTTTACAGACTAAGCTCGGCATGAATCATAAGAGAAAGAGCTATGAAAAAAACTGATAGCTTCCAATTAGTTAATTAGCTCATAGGGTCACTAAACAAATGGTTAAATATTAATTGATTTTAAGTAAAAGTTTTGTCAGTCATCCACAAGTGTTTTCAGCAGTACATGTTGATAAAGAGTTGAAAATTATGTGAGACAGAAATTTCAAATATTACCGACTTGTTTTATACTTTTATCATGCTATTTAATTCTCCCTTTTTTTGCTAATTTTCATTGTGAGCTGGGAGGTAGTATGATATAATTGGTTAAACCATATCTATTCAAATGTTAAGTCTACCACTTCCAAGTTTTGTGGCCTTTAGTAGGTTATTTAAATCTCTGAACCTCAATTTTACCCCACATAAAGTGGGGATAAAAATCATACTGGATTAGAGTTGATGTGAGGTATAAATGAGATAGAACATGAACAGTACTGGCCACAGAGAAAAACTGCAATAAATATTAAGTATTAATGATCAGGAGACTACATGGCAGCTTCAACTATAAAATAAGTTATTTACAACATCCAGAAATCTATGACTTTTTTATACACCAATAATGAATTCTCAGAAAGAGAAACTAAAAACAAAACAATCCCATTTATCATTGAAACAAACAAATTAAAATAGCTAGGAATAAACTTAATTAAGGAGGTAAAGGACCTGTACTCAGAAAATTACAGGTCACTGAATAAGAGCTAGAGAAAGATATAAACAAAGGAAGACTATACCATATTCATGCATTGGTAGAATCAACATCATTAAAATGTCCATATTACCCAAAGTAATCTATGCATTCAAAGCAGTGCCCATTAAAATACCAGCAGCATACTTCAAAGACCTAGAACAAACTCTTTAAAAATTCATCTGGAATAAAAAAAGACCCCGAATAGCTGCAGCAATCTTGAGGGAAAAAAAGGTGGAGGGATCACAATACCAGACATAAAGCTATATTACAAAGCCATTGTTCTCAAAACTGCCTGGTACTGGCACAAGAACAGATATATAGACCAATAGAACGGAACAGAGAACATATTTTCCAGGCTCTTGTCTCTATTGTTCAGGCAGCACTCCCAGCACTACCACCAACCCCTGATCATTCTCACGCAATTTGCATCTAGTTTTCAGGGGACGGTCAACATGTCCTTATAAACTAGGCTGTAAGCTACAGTGACATTGAAGCATGTTCCATATTCTTCCACCCCAGCTTTGCACCCTTTCCTCCCTCACCACTGTTGACCATTCCTGAGATGTTTCTTGAAAATTTCATCAAGTATGTGTGGCTAGTGCTCACTGCTACCAGGACTCCAATGACACTTTTACCATTTGCAACAGCATGGATGGAACTGGAAAGCATTACGCTAAGTGAAATAAGTCAGTTAGAGAAAGATAAATATCACATGATCTCACTCATTGGTGGAATATAATGAACAACATAAACTGATGAACAAAAATAGAACCAGAGTCATAGAAGCCCATTTGCCAATGTTATCTCTCATAAGGGTTTGATCTCTAAAATTTATACGGAACTCATACAACTTAACAAAAGGAAGATAAACAATCCAATCAAAAAATGGGCAAAGGACCTAGACACTTTCTGAAAGAAGAAATACAGAAGGCCAAGAGACATATGAAAACATGCTTAAAGTCACTAATCATCTGAGAGATGCAAAAACAGCAATGAGGTAACATCTCACACCTGTCAGAATGGCTATCAACAAATCAACAAACAACAAGTGCTGGAGGGGATGCAAAGAAAAAGGAACCCTCCTTCACTGCTGGTGGTAATGCAGACTGGTGCAGCTACTGTGGAAAACAGGATGACAGTGCCCAACAGCAAATGAATGGATTAGAAAACTGGAACAGTGGTACATCTACACAATGGAATACTATGCCGCTATAAAAAAGAAGGAATTCTTACCATTTGCAACAGCATGGATGGAACTGGAGAGCATTATGCTAAGTGAAATAAGCCAGAGGAAAATTATTACCACATGATCTCACTCATTGGTGGAATATAATGAACAACATAAACTGATAAACAAAAATAGAACCAGAGTCACAGAAGCATGGAACAGACTGTCCAATTTATGGGTAAAGGTGGGGGATGAGGGAGTAAGAGATCAACAAAAGGACTTGAATGCATGCATATGAGCATAATCAATAGACACAGACAGGCCTGGGGGTGGAGGGGGGGAGAAGGAGGGTGAGGGCATGTGCTGGGGGATGGGGGTTGCTGAGGAGAGGTCAATGGTGGGGGGGGGTTATGTAATACTTTAAACAATAAAGAATTTAAATTATATAAAAAGAAGCTATTTATAGCCTTAAAATGGTAGATTACTGGTATTTTAGGTCTTATCTATTGAAGTGGTGATTCAATCAGCTATTCAGTGAACAGAGAAAATAACCAATATATAATCAAGGTTTAAGAACTAATTGTAAGGACCAGTTGTATATCAATGATTCACTGAATAATTTCTATTTTGTTGACTTTAACAAGTCAATCTCATTAAACCCCCTTTCAGAAGCATGTACTTTTGCCACAGATATATTGTCTTAGTTCCCAGCTACCTCAATTGCCTAAATTGCCTTAGTTCCCAGCTACCTCATCCTTTTCTTTCAAATTACATTTATCATGTCTTCCTCAGATTAAAGACTTTGCAATTAGGACACATAATGTATATAATTAGCAACTTAATTTAGGTTTAAATAATGTTTTTATCTTGTGTTTGGTGAAAAGACTCAATTTTTTCTACAATCTTAATTTTTTCTTACTAATACTATCAAAGTAAATATTTTTTAAAGATAGAAATATTAATGGAAAAAATGGGTTCATTTTCTCATCCAATACAAGAGTAGAAAACACCAAAGAAAAACAAAAACAAAAAACTTTTTTGGCATTTTCAATTACAGAGGGTCTCATAGCAGAAAATGACTGGGTAATTGTTTTGTCAGTTAGAGGTCACAAGCAAAATTATAGTATTTGCTTCATTTCACTCCATGCCTTGAATTGATAGGATACACAATTTGGGGGAAGATTTTGGTTTCAAAATATACTGTGGACTTTTTTCATCAAAATCAATATCTCTAAAAACGTGTCCATGATAAATTAAATTTTGTGCTATCAATGATGGCCTGCACAGTTCCCAACTATTCGTCACTGTAAAGTACAAAGTAGTTATCATAAAGGGAACTTGCATCAGGCTTTGCACTGTTTCCTTCAAATTATGGACTGATTTCTCATATTTGGATTTCACTACCTGACCTGAAATCGGCTTATTGATTGTGATACATTTCTCAGTAATTTTTTTTTTTTTTTGCCAAAGAATGTGACTTACATGTTAAATGCTAAATAGTTTGGGTAGGTTCAGGAGACGTCAACAATGAACCTAAGAATAAAATGCATGGTATATAATTAAATATTGATAATCTTCAAGACATATAACACTGTAACTAGCAATTTCCATTGAAATCGTTATAAGTAGTGTCAACAATAAATTTTTAAAAATGGCCTTAGAGTCACAGGCATTCATAATTCTAACATTACTCAGAAATACTATTCAAACTATGGAAAGCAGTAATGTGTTTATTATGATAAAAGAGAGCATCACAAATATGATGTGGAAAAATCAGCTTTACCTGAGACAACAAAGGAAAGACTTCTGATTCCTCCTCTCCAGCTCTCCTGGTACTCCTAAATTTAGAACAGAACTCACAAACTTAAATGCTTGAGGAAATTGCACTGTTAACATTTCTTTCATAAAGGTAAAGAAAAAAGAATACCAGACAACATATCTGCTTATGAATTCCATGCATAGCATCTGCCTAATTTCACTGCTGCTTATCACTAACAGCCTACACAGGTCACACCTTTGTTTAAAATAATTTTTACAACTTGGTTTAGACCACTTAGCGTGTAGTCTCTGCTTTCTATCTTCAATAACTCAAGTACACCCCGTATACACTACATTGGTCTCCTAAACATCCAAACCAATTGCATCATTTTCCTATTTCTACTGCATTCCTTTGTTACTTAATGCAAACACTTTACTTTCCAATACCGTCTTCCCTTTCTGGCCTCATGGCAACAGCACATGTTCCATCCACACTGAAGGTTTCATTGAGCCCTGTCAGTCCCTCAAGATATTTCATCACCAACATCTATCCTTTAATTTCCTTCATTTCCAAAAATTGACTTTGTTTACAAATCTTTCCTTTACAATTAGCTGTATTTCAATAGGTTCTACCTATGCCCATACCACTTCTCACATTGTATTGCAATTTTCAGTGTATGTGTACGTTTCTGGTACTTGACTCTCAAGTCATAGAAACATTTTTGTTTATGCTTGCATCAAAACCTAACAATATATAGTACTCAAGAGGTTTTTAATTAATATTTGTGTGTATATGTGTTTGTGTGAATAAATGAATGAGTAAATTAGCAATGTGATAATATTAAATTTCAATATGTACACATCAAAGCATTGTGAATGTTTCCTATAATTTTCACTTAGTGATGATTGCATTCAACAAATGTGAAGATATAGAAACAAACAACAAATGCAGTCAGAATTTTCAAAGAACATGTGTCTTCTAGTTTTCGTATTAGCTGAGAATATTCTCTACTCAATCTTATGTATTGACCATTGTTTCTTCACCGTGACTTAAGTGGCTTCCGTATGTGGAATACTTTTATGATTTGCTACATTTTTGTAGAGATTTCACTCGCTTTTCATTCTAGCAATAGAACTGTCCTTGAGATTTGAATGTTTTTAAAGTAACAAGACATTTTAGCTATCTGCTTCTGAGATAACAGACTTTTCTATGATATCCTGCACCTGGATCTCAATTATGCCTCAAAAGAGAAAATAGAAAGGCACAATAAATGAGTAATTGGTGCATGATTGCGCGCGCGCGCGCGCGTGTGTGTGTGTGTGTGTGTGTGTGTGTGTGTGTTTAAATAGGATGGACTAAAGCTAGTGATTTGAAATTCAGTGTGGTGTTCTAGAACATATGTTATTCCTTATGCCTCCATAAAATCTCTATATTTCTTTACTTGAATTAGAATATTACTGTTATTTGTTTTTATAAATAATTCTGCTCCATTATTATGTTTTAAAATTAATTTTCCACTAGAATTGATTTTACAGACTGATGAAAGAGCATAGTCATTGTATACTTTTATCAATAAAAGGAATGATGTAAGTCTAGGGTATGGCATAAAGCTCTTCTTTTTTTATATTTTGATATTTTTCAGATCTCTTTTTGAAGAGATTTTATGATCTGGCACATAATAAACATTCAATAAATGCCAGTTGTTGGGATAATAATAATGATGTTAATGATGATGATGTGGAGGCTAAAAAAAATTAATTTTTAAAGTTTTCCTCCCATCTTCCAAATTCTTCTAGCTGGCTAATAAATTAAGAGACAGATTAACAGGAGAAAATAAAATTTTAATCCATGCACAGCGGGAATTCACATAAGCATGAAAATTCCAAAGACAGTAAAGTAACATTGGGTATAAATGACATTTTTGAACGAAGGAGAAAGGGGGAGGACAGGATATTAGACTTCAGAAGTGAGAATGGGCGATTTCAGGTAGTCAAGGAAGAGCAGCACACATGGCAAGAAAATTCTTGTTAAGCAACTCAAACAATGGGATGCGGGTGTAAAGAGCTGACAGGTTGTGAGTATTCCTGACTAATGCTAGGGTGCGGATTCTTAAGGTGCTTCAGCCAAAACTCCTTTCCTGAAGCAGGGTTTTCTGTCTGAATCTCTTGGGTAGGAAAGGAGGGAAGGTCTTTCTGAGTCTTGTTTCTTAATAAACAGCTTAAAGTCAATATCCCCAAAAGGCAACTTCAGTGTGGAAACACTTTGGTTCCTTTCAATGACGATACTATTCTCTCTGTGTGTCAATTTACGCTGTAACACCTTTGTAATCCAGCTTCCACCTACGTCACTTCACACTCTAACCATCACTGCTGTTAAAGAACAAAAATCCAATTGTGCAAATTTGAAAATGTAATTGGCTTTATGGAATAACTCATGAATCAAGCAGCATACCATCTAGTAAATATAGAGATAGTCTGAGAAGCTGTACGATTTGGAAGGCTTTTATAGGCAGAAACCAGGTGGGACCAGAAACTTATTAGCAAAACAAAAGAAAAGACTGTTTCAGGCAAGGTTACTGTGGGGAAGATGGGGTGGGGGGCGGGGATGGGGGGGTCTTATCAGATGGATCACCTCACGTCAGCTTCTTTGTTAGAGGAGGGGCAGGGAGAGGGCACTTAATAGGCTACCTCATTGGTATGAACCGGAAAATTCCAGACTGACTGATCAAAATGACATTTCTGAAGAAGGTTGATGCAATTAGATCATTTAGTAAGTTTAGGTTTGGTGTGTGGGCTTTATTTAGCACAAGTGACACCATTTTGGGCCTGAGGTTTTCTCTTTAATACTACCTTTAATGATAACCACTCATCACATCATTCAATAAGATCTACAGTGGACCAGGCCCTGCTCTAGTGGATGGAGATGCAGTAGCATAGTATAAAAAATCTCAGTCTTTTTGAAGTTTACATTTGAGTGGAGGGACAATAGATAATACAGAAATAAAAGTGAATTATATTGTATTTCAGGTAATCATAAGTGCTATGGAGAAAAATAAAGCAGGCATGGAATACAGACAACTGGGAAGCAATGACGTTTAAATAGTGCCCTCACGAAGCTCTTTCTAAGAAGCTGATCTACACTAATAAAAGAGAAAGAAGCAAATTAACCATCACTCCGTCACTCTGCTATACCCACAAGCCATGCCCACCAGCCAATCAGAGCAACTATGCAAATTAAGCCAACTAAGATGGTGGTGTCCACAGAGCTGGAGTGAGCAGGAGGCTTGGGTTGCCCCTGGTGATGGAGGAAGCCAAGCTTCCCACCTGCCCTGCCAGGCTGTGGCCTCCACTCAAGGAGGGGCTGGGAGCCTGGGTTGCCAGGGACAACCCAGGTTTCTAGCCAGATCTGGGCTCTGCTCAAGGCTACAAAGTTTCAATTATAGAAGATAAATAAATCCCAAATACCTGCAAAAAAAAAGAGGCTGGGAGCTTGGGTCACTGGGGGCATGGCCAGCCTGAAAATGGCCATCAGCCCTTCACCCCAGTTGGCCAGGCATGCCAGCGGGACCCCCCAACCCTGAAGGGGCTGTGGTCAGCCTGAAAACAGCCCTCAACCTCTCCCAGGCTGGCCACACCCCCATAGGGTGAGGGTCCCAAATGGGGGGCTTGGCCAGCCTGAAAACAGCCATCAGCCCCTTACCCAGGCTGGCCAGGCACCCCAGTGGGACCCCCACCATGA
Source organism: Myotis davidii (assembly GCF_000327345.1). Lineage (NCBI taxonomy): Eukaryota > Metazoa > Chordata > Mammalia > Chiroptera > Vespertilionidae > Myotis > Myotis davidii. The sequence goes on along the minus strand of NW_006299245.1, from coordinate 3,198,773 downwards.
TCCAGGACACCCTTCCAGGTAAACCAGCTGGCCCCCACCCATGCACCAAGCCTCTAAGGATGTCCGACTGCAGCTTAGGCCTGCTTCCTTCTGTCAAGTGGACATCCCCCGAGGGCTCCAGAGCTGCCAGAAGGATGTCTGACTGCCAGCTTAGGCCCGATCCCCTGGGGAACAGGCCTAAGCCAGCAGGTGGACATCCCCTGAGGGGTCCCAGACTACGAGAGGGTACAGGCCAGGCTGAGGGACCGTCCCCCACTGAGTGCACAAATTTTTGTGCACCAGGCCTCTAGTATCTAAATAAAGACACACAAAAAAAGATGACAAAACATTTATGTCAAATTCCTAGGAAAAAAACATTTCAGGAACTGAGCAAATACTAAGTGTGAGATCAGAATAAGGTTAGAGGATTATAAGGATCAGGATGTGGCTAGAGATTAATGCCATTATGGTATAGGTCATTACTAATATAGGGACAGATTATGAGAAGTAACAAATAGACCCAAGTGAAGCCTTTTTAGGCTCAGAGCATGCTACATGCCATCAAATATAAAAACTTGGTTAATCAGTCATGAGATAAGATTACTGCTCCAATCACAATTCTTTACTCATTCCATAAAGACAGACAACACAAAATGCACCTTGTAAGGGTTAAAGTCAATCCTGTTGTTTTGTTTTTTTTTCACTCTTTACTAGTATTTCCCTATACAAGTAATTTTCCATAGAAACTACAAACAGATATAAGCTCAACTTCTAAGGAAAGTTGGAGTCTCTTTTTCTTCTCTTGTGAGGAAAGACCACTACTCTGTGAAGTGGCTACTCTTGCTTGTTTCTCTAATCAATAAAATCTGCTTTTCCACTTCATTCCAATATTCCCTCTTAAGTTCTTTTTTTGCTTGAAGTGAAGAACTAGGTTCAAGTCCCCACTAGAGAATTGCCACTCTGGTGTCATTACCATACTTTGCTTTTTACTTTAAGCCGGTTAAGGTTTTGAGCCCTTGCTGATCATAATCTTTTCCATTTAAGATTGCTCTATGTGTTTGTTCCTAGTAACGATGGGTCCAGGGAGCATTAGAGGGCACTCAAGTGAATCATTTGATTACCACACAGATTCTTTCCTGCCCTCAACGTGTAGAAGCAAATCTATTTCCTGTTGAACACAGTCAGTACTCAGGGAGGACGGTGAACTCATTGCCAGTTGGTCCCTTGACACAAGAAGTTTAAAGCTCTGGCAGCAGCTGTAATTTATAATTCAATATGCCCCTTGTGGTATCTCCTGACACAATAGTGACTCCTTGGGGTACTGAGATCTCCAGTACTGACAAGCCCAGAGGGATGGGGCCAGAAAGCATAAGATCCTCCAGTGTGAAATTGGAAGGATGGTAAGTAGGATAACTCCTGTTTCCTGGAAGGATCCTGTATCTTTCCTATTGAGAATACAGAACTATACTGTGGTCTTTGATTAATACAATAAATTCTGAACAATAATGCATTGTCTTTTTAGAATGCTTCCTTTAGGCACATCTTTTGATGGCTCCTGCAGCATCTTATGAGACTAGCTGCTTCTGAATGGTGTGGTACAAGATTTTACCAGTGGATTACATGGCTCTGAGGTCACTCTCACACTGCCTTTACTGTAAAGTGAGTATTCTGGTCTGATGCTATGCTATGTGGGTGTTGGGGTCCAGCCCCAGCAGGTCCAGGGGTCCCCAAAGGTGTGGACGGAGTCAGTGAAGAAGGAATGACACGGAAACAGCATTCAGTTGATCAGCATAGCCAGGTTCTCTCTTTTTCTCTCCTTTATTGTCCTGTTACAACTGTATTTATAAGCAATGGTATGTTTTGGGTCCTCCCTTGGCCTTCTATAGTTCCTGGTTTCATGTCTATAGTTTCTTATCTGACCTTTGCCAAAAATCCTGTCTCTATCTAGTTCTGTTGATTTTAATCTTGTCTAGGTTAATCTCTGTGTTCCATTATAAGGGCTATTCCAAGGTCACTATTCTACATCTCTACTGATAAACTACAAGGAAGTGACTGAAGGAGATTATCCTACCCAGTAAAGGTTATGTGGCCCCAACAAGTCCCAAATTTATTGCCAACAGTCTTAGTCCAAGTTCTTCATAAGTAGTACATGGTATTTCTGTAACACTAGGGTGTTTTACTGATTCATTCCCCTCCCCAGTCCCATCAATCCCCAACTCCAGGGAAACATCCCCACCTGGAGAAACAACCCCTATTGGGGAGGTGGCCTTGGTTAAAACACATAGCGCTAAGAGGGGGGAGCAAACATATTAAGAACAGTGTGCCATATACGCCAGGTCCCTTGAAACATATGCTGTGCAGATGTTTCTTCCTTGCAGCAACTGTGTCAAGTTGCAAGGATGGACCAGCTTCCGGCATGTGAGATTCCATGTTTATGAACTAAACATTCCATAACCCCTTGATAGTAGTGGTTCCGCAGAGAAGAAAGGCAAACCCAACCTGAAATAAGTCTCCCTATGGGGAAAAAACACTTGCCCTTCTAGTATGGGAAGGGACTCATGCAGCCAATTTGCCAGTAACAGGGTAGTTAGTCTTCTTAGGGAATTATTGGAGTTAACTTTATGACTTGGCAGGTCTGAAAGAAGCCAGCTCATAATGAATAGTTCTGCACACATACTCACTGGGTGTCCCATTGGTCAAACATTTCCTTTCTACCAGGTCCCAATAACATGCCGAGACTTACTTCTCAAATGGCATAAATTACCTCCTCTGAGTGTATGGTGTTTTTCTGAATCCCAGTGGCTTACAGTTGCTTCTCCCACCAGAGCTTGCATGCTTTTCCATCACTGACACCTCCAACTCCATAATGTCTACTAGATCACATGATATAAGCTGCAGAGCTTGCTGCAACAAGGCCTGGGCCTACCACAGCATCCTATGGTGCTTTAGGACCTACTCTGTGCAGGTAGCTTATGTTTCACCCAGTATTTGGACCAGAGGAAAATTCCTAGCTGTGGAACATGTTGGCTCCAGACCCTAAAAAAGCCTATAGACATTATGCTTCATTTATTCTATGGAGAACTCAAAATGCATCAATTTATATTTTAATTTGTGGGGAATCATAGCATGCTTTGTCTACTGGATCCCTGAAAATTGCACTGCACTGTATGTATGGTTTCTGAGACTTCCTAGGGCTCATTTCCTATACTATGGAACACATGTGTTTTACCATAGCCTCTAGAATACTAACCATCTTTTGTTCATCCTGTCCAATCAGCATGACATCCATCAATGTCATGGATAAGTGAGATGTTTTGTGGGATGTCTAATATAGTTCTTTTCTATATCATGACTGTATTATGACAGAGGATAGGAGTGTTAAAATACCTGAGACAAATATGCAAATGAAAATTGTCATCTATTCCATAAGAAGAGCAGTGATTTTTATAGTTTATTTTATTTTTAATTCTCACCCAAAGACATATTGAGAGAGAGAGAGAGAGAGAGAGAGAGAGAGAGAGAGAGAGACATCAATGTGAGATAGAAACACCTATTGGTTGCCTTCTATATGTGCCCTGAGCAGGTATCAAACCTGCAACCCAGGAATGTGGCCCTATCAGGAATCGAACTGCAAATCCTTTGGTGCACAGGAATATGCTCAACTAACTGAGCCACTCATGCTGGGCAAGAGCAGTGTTTTCTATCCTTTTTGTCTGTTTGGAACAGTAAAAACACCTCCACCAAGGTAACCACCACCAGGCACATGTTTGTGGCTTTAATAATCTGCTTGGCTATAAAACCATGAACGGGCAGCTGCTGCTCTCAGTGATACTGCTTTGTTAAATCTGAGACGGTCTGTAACCATTCTAAGTATCCATCCCATTTCTTCAGGGGGAAGACTGTGAATTAAATGAAGATATAATATGGAGCCCCAATCTTGCATCTTCAGTCTTTATTGATAGTACTATTCTAGAACCCATGGAACATGATATTGGTTTTAATTTACTATCTTGACAGGGATTGGATGATTGGAGGGTAGATGGTTTCAGAAGTTTCCTTCTGGCCTTTCCCGATATAATAGCCTTATTCTACAGACTAAGGATTCCCACAAACAAGTGCACTAAAATAGTCCCTAGAGGATTTATAAAATGACCACTAGGTTGGTTTTCTTTGCCCACTGAGCACACTCTATGCTGAAAGTCAACCAGGACACCATTCATTACCTGTTTCCTATAGACTGCCATTCTAACAAAAGGACTGTGGTAAAAGTAGGAATCTTCAGGTATCAAAGTCATTTCAGAACTTTCATCTAATAGTCATTAAAACGTTTGGTTATTAAAAATAATAATAAAGTGGATAATTAAATAAATAAAGTTGAGTTATCCCTTAATTAGTTATTCCTTTAACTAGGCTACAGTTACTTGAATGGTCATATTTGGGTCATTTTGGAGAGTTCCGATGTATATACTTGCTATGGTGTTGCCAGGTCACTTTCCTAGAGATTCAAACACATTCACTTAATGGGCTACAGGTCTGAAAATGGGCTCAGGCCTGGGAACTGAGTAAGGGGTTATAATTTTATTGTGACTGGCCTTCTGCTTTTCTATTCTTTTTCTGTTTTCTCTCCTTTTCCCCTCCTAGGCACATCATGGTTTATTAATCATCTTCACAACTTTCTGTAGGTCAAGGCCCCTTGTCTATTCCCTGACCTTACCATAGTTACAGTAATTGCAGTCTCTTGGCTTCTGCCAATTAAGAACTACCTTTAGCATCTATTATTTTGAGGCCACCATCATCCCATGAATGTTAATGACAGCATCTAACTAATTTCCTCTTCTACCATCTTTCCTGGATTATAGAGGTGATCCAGCAAAGAACTTCTTAATGATGGTACCCCTGTCCCCACACATTCCTGAAGGACTTGGTGAATGGTGTGTTCTCTGAACCTCTTTATGAATCATAATTCTCTGGTGGGCCTTTTGCCCTTTCATAATATACTATCCCAGTATGCCCGCTTCTCTCAGAGTCAACATTTCTTTCTCAATCATCTACCAGGGTAACTCAGACATTTCTACTTCGCTTAAAGTTAACTATCACTTTATTTCCAGCTTATAAGAACCACTCCAGCAACAACGTCTCTCCACTTAATAGTGTCCTTGGTAGAGTATTAAATCCCATGTCCCAGTAAAATTCCCTGCCTCCTCAAGTACAAGAATTCTTGCTTATTCAATCTTACATCCTGGCACTCTTGATTAAGCAAATTTAAAATCCAGTCCCAGGAGGACTCTCCTGGCTCCTGCTGGTAAATACCAACTAATTCTTGCAATTGCTTATTTTGGATGTCTCTATCCTCCCTTATACTCAGCACATCCCCACCTGATTATGTTGGGATTTAATATGTTATCAGCTTGGTGGCTAGGAAAGGAGCCAGAAAGATGCTTCATGAGAGAGAGGCTCCTAAAGCCTATTCAACCACAGAGAAGTGCTAGCTCTAATGGAGAAAGCATAGGCCACCTTTCCGCTAGCCCAGAGGGTCGGAACAGGTCAGAAGTCTCCATCTAGTTACCCCTGACTCTATGTTAGCATCTCAGTTTCCTCCACCATGCCCTGACCTTTGTATAACAAACTCACCTTGATTGAGCATTAAAATACCTCAACAATCTTCCGACTTATGCTTGACTGTGTTTTTCCTTTACCTGTAAGCAATAAGGATCACCACCTCAGACACCCTGTAGCTCTAAAACGTAGCCATTAACTGCTTGCTAATAGCCCTTAATTTCTCAATTTTTTTCCTGGATATCAGTAAATTATATCAGAACCCAGTCAACTCCACTGTCTTTATAGGCAACCCTGTCCCTGCCAAGTTTTCAAATGGCTGCATCACTTCACCTGCCAAGGTACTCTCCTCCATTGGGGCTGATTTCTTTATTTTCTTTTATGTTTTTTTCAAGTCACTATAGGAAACACTGTTAGTAATGACAGTGTCACTTTGTGGCAGGGACTATCCATGTCTTATTTATCAACCAGATGACATTCTCTTCATCTTTGGGGTAGCAGTGAGCCAGTCCCAAATCCACATCTTATTGCCTGCTTTCTCAGATCATTCTACTTCTAATACCAGTTCTATTTGTCAAGGCCTAACAAGAAGTAGACATTAAAATGGGCTTAATTAGGCCACAATATTATTAGAAGAAATGCCTCCATGACAGAAAATGGGAGGTGTGCCGAGCCAGCTCAGCCAGGTTCAGTGAGCCTGAGAGGGGGCGGTGAGGGATTGAGAAAAGACAGACAAGAGAAGAAAGCTGGGTCTGGGTGGGACGCTGTCCTCTCTGATGGAGAGCTAGTGACAGCACCACAGACTACAAGCCGAGTCTTTATTTTATAGCCAGTTTGCACGAGGCAAAGTAAGGGTGTGGTTACAACGTTCTCATGAGTTTCAAATCTACTCAATTACATGCACCTGGTCAAGCTTTGTTTACTTGCTGTACTTTCTACAGCCTATATCACTCAGCCATGTGGGACCACTGGCTGGTTCGAATTATAAGGTCAAGCTTACAAGTATAATGGGGCCTTGACTTACGAGTTTAATTCCTTCCATGACAGAGCTCAAATCAACAGTAAATGAGTGAGACACGTGATGCTGGGCTGATGTTGTGGCGTTCACTGTGACATTCACTGAGCCAACTAGCAGTGGGGTATCTGAAGCTGGCTCATAACCCGAATTTTAGCTCGCAACTCAAAGCAAAAAATCGGCCGAGAGACGGCTCATATCTCGAAAAACTCGTTAGTCGGGACACTTGTATGTCAAGGCCCCACTGTATAGCCTTTGGCTATAATTGTGCTGGGAGGGCTTTGGCCTCCAAGCTAGGACTTGCACGTGGCTTTGCCACGAGAGGACTGTGCCCTCTCATTAGTTTGAGGCTTGAACCTGTTCAAACACTGTGGCTGCTCTCCACAGGGAGGCAGCTAAAGAAACCTGTAGGGGGGAAGTCCAACCCCTAGTAAAGAAAGGTCGGATGGAAGCATCCTATCATTTCCTACAGTCTTAGAGGATTTAGCAAAATCATCAGAGAATCTGGAGTGTATTTTAGAATCCCTGCATGCTCAGTCATTGGCTGGGAGCAGTCAAGGATGGGCTTAGTGAAAACATGGTAGTGGGTTCAAAGTACAGCATGATGGCTTTGGCAATTAAGTTCCCTAGAGCTGGCGGTCTGTGTGGTGCATCCTCATGGCTGTCACATTAAGTTAATAAAATAGGCAAAGAGGACCACACCAAGACACATCATAATTAAAATGCCAAGAGCAAAAGACAAAGAGAGAATCTTAAAAGCAGCAAGAGAAAAACAGTCAGTTACCTACAAGGGAGTACCCATACGACTGTCAGCTGATTTCTCAATAGAAACTTTGCAGGCCAGAAGGGAGTGGCAAGAAATATTCAAAGAAGGGAATGGACTGATTATTCTCAGGGAAAAGGGGCGTTGGGTGTGCGGGAAGAGACTGGACAAAAATCGTACACCTATGGATGAGGACGGGGTTGCGGGTAAGGGTGGAAGGGAGCTGGGGGGGGGGTAAAATAGGAACAACTATAATAATCTGAACAATAAATATTTAATTTTAAAAAATAAAATATAAAACGTTAGTTCAGGGGTTGGAAGGAGTGGGTTACAAACTCAAATAATTATAGGGATGAGGCAGATAACAGAAATGAACAAAGTAGGCAACCTGGCTACTGGAAAGAAAGACTGCTCAAACTTGAAGGTAACTTGGCCTCAGTGTTAGAAAAACAGTAGGGTTTGGTGCTAACTGTGAAGGAATAATTTTGGGGTAGAAATATTGGAGTCTAGCATTTCCATATCTTCTGATTTTTTTTGAGAATCCAGAAATGTAGATATTTATATGACATGAATTTTGCATACTGAAAAGTAATTTTTAAAAACCTATTGGAGCCAAGCTGGTATTGCTCAGTGGTTGACCTATAAACCAGGAGATCACGGGTTCCATTCCAGGTCAGGGCAGATGCCTGGGTTGTAGACTCAATCCCCAGTAGGGTCATGCTGGAGGCAGCTGATCAGTGATTCTCTCTCATCATATATGTATAATCTCCCTCTCCCTTCCTCTATGAAATCAATAAAAATATATATTAAAAAAATATATTGGATATATTCCTAAAAGTGGGATCATTGGATCAAATGGCAGTTCCATTTTGAATATTTTAAGGAATCTCCATACTGTTTTCCATAGTGGTTGCACCAGTCTGCATTCTCACCAGAACTTGTCGTTTGTTGATTTATTGATGGTAGCCATTCTTACAGGTGTGAGGTGATACCTCATTGTCATTTTAATTTACATCTCTCTGAGAATTAGTGACTTTAAGAATTTTTTCATGTGTCTCAGCCTTTTATATGTCCATTTTGAAGAAGTGTCTATTTAGGTCCTTTGCCCATTTTTTAATTGGATTGTTTATCCTCCTTTTGTTAAGTTTTATGAATTCCTTATATATTTTGGATATTAACCCCTTATCAGATGTGTCACTGGCAAATATGTTATCCCATACAGTGGGCTCCCTTTTCATTTTGTTGATTTTTTTTGCTATGTAGAAGCTTTTTATTTTGATGTAGTCCCATTTGTTTATTTTCTCCTTAGTTTCTCTTGCCCTAGGAGAATCTTAAAGGAGTCTTTGTCCCAAAAATATATATGAAAATCTGTATTCTTTACTGTTGCTATGAGGGAAATGTAGTTGGCCCAAGCATCATTAGGCTATTTTTTTTTAATGCTCTCTGTTCCAGAGCCATGATTGTCTCAGCCACCAATAAGAGGATTTAGAGAGTAAATTTTCTCTACTGCACACCCCTGCATACCACACCATCCATCATTCCTCCCTTAGAATTAGTCCTATTCAAAAAATATGTGATTTCATTGTTCATTGATTTTCTTTAAGTGTCCATTCAAGTAAAGAGCATTTAGAGAGATTAAAGACTGATCTTTGACTTTATATTCAACCTCTTGCAGCCCCAATTTTTTATTTCAATGCTAAAAGAAGTTTAAAATATGAAGTAAAATGTTATTATTGTAGCATTTGTAGATATGTATATATGGAAGAATCATTCATCCATTTCTCTATAAATGCCATGAAGTTTACATTTATTGTAAGAATGTTATTGAGGAAGTCATTTAGTGTTAAAGATACTCTTTTTTGAGGTTTCTTGGAGTAAACATTGCTCTGATCTCAGAAACAGAAAGAGTTAATGCTTTCCTTGGGAAACTTGTTTTTATCTTAAGGCACTAAGAATGTAACTGAATAAATGCCATTCTTCTGGAAAGTTTGGAGCCAATCTGTGAACCTTCCAAAAAGGTTAATGGTATTTATTTTGTGTTAAGCTCATTTATTTCCCCATCCTTCTTTTTTCTTTGCCTTGTTTTTCCTTTTCTTTTTAGAATTTAATCTGACCTTGATACATAACATATGTCTTTTATTGTATACCTCCTTAAAATTTCTTTTGGACCAAAGTCAAAAATATCAATAAGTTACACATCAAGTCAACACTCCTCCAACTAACAAGTTTCTAATTTGAATTCTTAAATACCGTGTATGGTTTCATGGGAGCCTTTAGCCTGTCCAATTCAAAGACATATTACCAGACATGTGATTACTTTTAGACTTGTTTCCTAAGTATATGGTGACGTTTACTTAAAGTGCATTTCAGAACAAATGCCTGGAGTGAAATTAGGTTGTGTGTCTACCAGCAGAAAACGTGTGAAGCTTGTCTGCAGAGGTTGACATTCTTCAAACTCTGTTTCTCACCAGAGTCACGCTAGTCCTGTGAAATGTGACTTTGCTGAAGGAATAATCTGACCTTCCAAACGTAGACAATTCTAGAGAGTAATTCGCTGCTTATCCATCCAGATATAGGGGTAAAGAAACGAACATCATGAGCAGCCCTGAGTTTTATTAAACTTCTAAAGCTCAAACTCTTTTTTAGATTAATAACTTCTCCTAAGAAAACTCAAATATAGACATTAATTGATATTGTCTCTAATTTTTTTACATGCATTATAATGATTGTTGATTTCTCCTATTTTTCTCTGCAAACTGTACATTATTTCATTGAAGGTTTATTCTTGTTATTTTATGTACTATAATTAAAATTATCATTTATGTAATCTACTTTTAGTGAAACTGCTAAATGGTTAAATTGTCATGGTAAATACACTTTTTCAAAAGGGTGGATATCACATCTTCATTGCCTAGAACCCGCCAAGAGTTCCCCACTGAATTTAGAATGAATCTCAACTGTATTATGATTAGTAATCCTTCCCTAGCCTGATGTCTAACTAACTCTTCTGTCCTCAACACCTAGCTCTCTCCCTTTCATTTTCAGGATCCAATAATATGGGTCATCTTTTTATTCTTCTAATAATATTGTTTCCCCTCTCAAGCATTTGCACTTCTTCCTTTTCTTGGAAATTTCTCCAGGAATCTTTAAATGTCTGACTCTTTTTATTTATTCAAATTTGGTTTAAGTTAACCTCTTAAAAGAGAGGCATTTTTGAACAATAGCCTATCTATAATAATAAAAGGGTAATATGCTAATTAGACCTGAAATCTTCTGAACATCCTTCCTGACAACCAAGAGTCTGGGTCCTGGGTGCCACTGGACAGCCCAGAGGAGGGAAGCCCAGGTACTGGGTGCTGGAGGGAAGCCGGTGCTGGCAGCCAGGGGAAGGAAGGCCTACTCTTGCATGAATTTTTGTGCATCGGGCCTCTAGTAATATCTATATTAGACTACTTCCCTGTGTCCCCACCCAAGCCCCCATCACATCATTCTTTTCTTTATTGTGTTAGGTTACACTAATTGGTTTGTTAACTTATTGGTTTTCTTATTGACTCTTGGTTGTCATTGGTTGATTAAAGCCCCTTGAGGGAGTAAGCCAGCTAGTCATCTTAATTGCTTTACCTCCTGTTTCTGTCACATAACTTGGTACAGTAGGCTCTCAATCAACACTTTTGCTATTTTAATTAATAAAATAAAAACAATCCCAGGTATTAGCAAACTATGCCAAGTATTAACTTCAGCTGTGCTCTATCAAGCTGGTGAACAAACATTCTGAGATGTCTTCTCTTCAGCAGCTGGGTTGAGGATTGGGCATGCTGTTTCTTTCACTAAGTTATTATTATTTTTTTGCTGAAAAAATATGTACCTGTGAAATAGCTCAGTTAGTTTTGAAGGCCCAAACATATGGCTATTAGAATATTCTGTAAGACTTACTTTTCAATTTGTCAAATTTCAATGGTTATACTTGAAAACACTGTGTACTTTCTCCTTGAAGCTCATAATTGAAAACTGTATTGCTTGTCTGCATTATTTTAAAGTTAGTTTTAAAACCCTGAAACCTAGAGTTACACAATATGATTATATAAGTCAGGAAATTATTAGAATGAAATGTCTTTCAAATTCCAAATTATTCAGTCTTTATTCCTGCTTTACCACATATCTAATAAAACTAATTAATGACTCAATCTCATATTTTATTCAAAGTACATGAGTGATAGTTATGAAAACTCATACAAAATAATGTTAATTGAGTCCATGTCATGTCCCAAGCATTTTTCTAAGCACTTAATTTAATTCTGAAACAACCTTCTCTGGCAGTACTATTATTGGTTCTCTTTTAAAAGTGAGGAAACTGAGGCAATGAGCTTAAACATCTTTAGTGTGGACCTAGACTGTGAATGCAGGTTATCTGATAAATGGCCTTTGTGGGTTTCAGAAGGGAGAAGAAAGAACATTTTCTTCCCTCTCAGTGGGTAGACATCATTCTATTTGCTCTTAGGCAGGCTATGAAGTCTTTTGCTCTTGAGGTGACCCCTAGGATCTTCCTTCCCTTCTACCCAGAATTATTTTACCCATACTAGCTTTGGAGGTGCCATTCAATCCTTCTCTAAAACTTCTATTTTGTTTTTTATTACAAAATATTTTATCACTCTAGACAATTTTGTAAAGAGTAAGACTGTGTTTATAAATGTAAAAAACCCTATAATTTTAAAACCGTTAATTATTTATTTTCTTCCTCATGTCTTCCCTTTATACTTACACTTTGTGCTTACATATCCTTATGTGCTTTTTCAGGTCTTCTTAGAAGCAGATGCCAAGATAGTTCTAGGCATGATAAGAGACTTCTTCAGGGAAATGCCTGTGCTGGGTCAAAGGGGAGAGAGCCAAGGAGGGTCAGGAGAATCTTCAGGTTATGATGCAGGTTTGATCCCAGTAAAGGTGAGAGGGAACGAAAAAGAAAGAGTTTCAAACTGTAGGGCAGTTCTCAAAGTTTCACTGTGGTGGCAGATTAGAGACATGGTAGCTGGGGCTATCTGTCAATTGTGATCTGCATGGCTCATTATCAAAGTCATCAAGATGTACCCATTGTGCTGTACACATCTGTTTCCCCATGCACATTCCAGGAGCTCCTCATGGTACATGTGGGTCTCTCAACCTGAGGAGAAATATAAAAGTTGGATGTGAGTAGCATGAACATTAGTCAGTGACCTTCTTGTTGATCTAGAGGCCACATCTGATCTTCTTCCTCCGCCACCATTCATTCTAAAACATCTCTTACCTTCAACTATCACCTTGCCAAGTCATGTTGGCTTACCTGTGTGACTCAAACCTGTGTTTCTGAAGATTCTCAGCCCTTGGGAACTATACCTTCCTTAGGCCAGAGTTGCTGTATTTGTTTGTTCAGTGACATTGGGCCACAGATTACCAGAGGCACCAAGTGAATCAGTGGGTTTCATCTCCACTGTGTAAAAGCATCACTGCTTCTTTCTGATGATCTCAGTCAATTACCTCTGCCACAGTAGTGACACCTATTTTTACCTACTGGGTCCTAAACACAATAAATCCAAATTCCCTGGTAACAGGCATGTTGGTCAATGAGACCCTTGTGTCCACTGGCAAGAATATGGCCCCTTTGTGGACCAGCACTGGAGATGCCATTAGACAGGAAGACAAATTTTTCAATCTTTGAGAGTGACGGTAAGAGTGATGGTAGGTTGTCAGTTTGCATTCTGATCAGGGCACATGCCTATGTTTCAGGCTTGATGCACAGTAGGGGTTGTGCAAGAGGCAGCCAATTGATGTATTGCTCTCACATCATGTTTCTATCTCTCCTCCCTTCCTCTCTTTAAAAATCAATAAAAATAATTTTAAAATAAGAGTAATGGTAATATAGGCTACTCAAAAGGTACATCTTTAATACTTTCAACAATAAAGATCAATTTAAAAATATAAAAGGTGGGTTACACAGTGTTTTCACTCTTTGGATCCTAGACCTATATAATCTTTCTATTGGGAACACAGCATCATAACACAGTTCTCAGAATACATGCATTCACAAAAATCATGAAGGATTTCACCCCACCTTCTCTGAATATTGCCTCCAAACTAGAACTTCAGCTGTTCTTGAACACGCTGTCCCATTGTTCTCTAGGCTGGCTATTTCTGAATGATACATATGACCAGCGAGTCCCATAGTCATGGTTGCACTCCCATACCCACTTGCCCTAAAGTGTGTCTGCTGACTGGAAGCTGTGTTGTAGGGGTTCAATGCCTATAGAGCAGGCACTCTGTCAGCCTCAGGACAGTGGTGGTAACTGAGTCCTGGGAGGCAGGAAAGGCAAACCCAGACCCAATTAGTCTTTGAGGAATATTACCACATTGGGGGTGTGTGGGGGAGTATCTACTGTTAATGGCCTGAATTGTATCCAAAATGTTTATGTTGAAGTCTTAACCCTCATTGTTACTGTATTTAGAAGCAAAGCTTTTCAGGAGGTTAATTAAGGTGAAACGAGGTAATTAAGGTGAGGTTCTAATCCAATGGGACCAGTGTCTTTATAAACAGAGGAAGCAACAGCAGATCTTTCTTCCTCTCCATGTGCAGAGAAAAAGGCCATGTGAGAACAGAGGGAAAGTGACATCTGAAGCCCAGGAGAGAGGCCTCACCAGAAACCACTTCTACCTGGCACCTTGATCTTGGACTTTCAGCCATAAGAACTGTAAGAAAATAAATTTCTCTTGTTAAAGCCACCAATAGGTAGTATTGAGCTATGGAAGCCCAACCAGACTAATACAGTTGCTGACAGGATGGAAATTCAGAGACGTAGCATCTTGGATGCAGATGTCCATTATACTCTTCACAGCAGATCTGAGAGAGGAAACATTTTCAAGACTTCCACACTTTTATTTTATTATTCATTAGGCAGGAGATTGTTGTAGAATTGGAATTGTTTTAAATGAAGTAACTATAAAATTATAATATTAAACATTCTCCCTTCAATTCTTCTTAAGCACCTGGATATTTAAGTTAATAGTGCTAAGGAAGATATGATTAATACAATATTTCAGCCATTGGAGCTTCTAGTAAGCAGTGGAAAACTCAATTAATATGATATTTCTGCAAGAAGGTATCTTTTGCTTTCAGTTCCAAAAGGCATTTTGTTGAGCTTGCCAAAGCTGGAAAGTAGGATTATTTTGAATATCTTTTTATGGTTCGCTTACCAAACATTTAGTATGAATAAAAGTGAATCTGAAATCTTTTTAACATCTTAAAATAAATACATTAAAAAATTTTCTACTTATTTAGAGTTGATGTCCCTGAAACAGTAGATACATTCCTAAATAATTCTGCAAATTTTATTTTGCATTTACTCTAGTAGGTGGTGGGGACAAAAGAATGAAAAAGACAGGTATTAGTTACACTCTTAAAGAGATTACATATTAATGGCTTCCTTGTCAGAGTTTCACTTAAGGTGTCAAGGTAAGATATTTGTTACATCTTTTGAGGCAGCTTTTGAAGCCTGTGTATCTACGTTAACTCATTATCATCTGCACAGTAAGAAAGTCAAGGAGAATAGCATAATGAGAGGAAACACTAACCAGGATATCTGTCACTTTGTTCAGTTGATACACATAGTGAATATAAATCTTGCTAATAGACTAAGCAAGAATGATTATTGTCATAATGTGTATAGCTAGTTGAAAGTACAACATAAAAACAAAGAAAGGAAGCCTAATTCATGCAACAAATCCAATTTAACCTGAATTCATGACCTACAGAAATGGAACCTGGGTAAATTTTCTAATTGTTAGTCTCTTAAGTTATATGTTCTAGAGCATTTCTATAATGTGTTTTAATGTGGGAAGATATTTATAAAATAATTCCAGTAATGAAATTCTTTTGTTTATCATTTACCAAAGTACTTTAATGTTTTAACTTACCATTATTATTTTTGTATTTACTGAAATCCTTTTGTTGAAAGCTGCTGGCAGTGTGTGTGTGTGTGTGTGTGTGTGTGTGTGTGTGTGTGTGCATTGTTGAATAAAACCCGAATACTTTTCCCTATATCATCTGGTTCTCTGTCCTACATTATACTTTTTCTAGGGTTTCTGGTAAACTGATATTCTGTATTAAGTTGCTAAGTCTCATGAGGAAATGTCTTTTCTTTCCCAAAATAGATTTAATATAGTCATACAAAGGTTTATTCCCAAGACCTTTAGCAATATCCAATAAATATGTCTGAGTGAGAACATGCATTATTTTTCATATCATCAAACTCAAGGACAATATCACTGGGGCAACTTTACAGTGCTCTATAAAATTAAATGCATATAATTCTTTCATTGCAGTTACCTAGGAACACATTGTATTTTACAATGCTTTCCACAGCAAATTTATAGATGTTGAGTTGAGCCAGTAGAAGATTTTCTTTATGAATACCGTGTAAACTACTTTTAAAAACATACTGAGATGTGTTAGTATATTTGCTTCTGAGTTCAATAGAAAAAATATACCTCCTAATTAGTCATATTTGCTAAAATAATAAAAATTGCCACATCTTATCTCACATGATTTGGTTGCTAGATTACATAATTAATAATGTGTAATCAATGGAGGTGTGAGTACTCCCTTAGTAATATGACAAGACAATTCAGTTTATTATTTCTCCTTATAATTTATCTTCAATTGTGACTGTGATTCTAGTGGCAAAAGCTTTATGAATAAAAAAATAATCATTACTATATCATTTTGCTTTTGGGTGAGGAAATATTTGGGTCTGAAAAGAGTAAAAAAATAAATATGTTGCGTTAGGGAGTGCATGACTAGAGTAAGCTATGCTATTCAAAAGTGCATTGTTTTTGTCTTTCTGAATAATACAAAAATCCTATTCATTCTTACATATTGATTTTTTTTGCCATGGGTCTAATCATATTATTTTATCATTACCCCCCAAACTCTACAATTGGTTTATATTTTGTATAAAGTACCCTATTAACTAGTACCGAGGTTGCTGGTGTAAAAAGTAGTCTGTATGTGACATTAACATCATTAGAGAATTGTTTTGTTATATAATTAGGGTTCATATTTAACTAGAGAGATATTTAACTATATATTTAGAGATCTGGTTGGTTTTATTTCATTTGGTCAAGCAATGGTCCACATCTCAAAGATGCAGGAAGCATAAAGTATTCCTATGGCAAACATAATACTGCCTGACTTTTATGTTTAAGATGATATGTGACAAGTAATATTTGTTTTATATAAATTCTAAAATGACAGTTCAACAAATGCAACAGATAAAACAACCCCAAGCACCGAACTCTTTTATCTTATATCAATAAGCCAGATATCTTCTGGCTAGAGTCTCCTGCACCTTTGAAATCATTTAAGAGGCTCAAACAAACTTCCAAGCATGATCTTCAGAAACCTACACCCTGTCTCTGACATTGTGGGAACTGACTGGAGCTTCTGAGATTTTGATTCCTCTTCTGTTGGGCTAATGCTTTTGCACATGCTGTTGTACTCCATACAGCATGTTTCAGGGAAAATATCCTACAAAAAATCATTTGCAACCGAGCTTCCTCCATCAAATGCTGGTTGGGAAGCATATTATTCGGGGAGTGGGATGGGCTGGAGTTGGGAGAGGAGAGGCTGTACATTGAAGAAACAGAAATAAGTAGAAAGTAGATAATTTCTACTAGATACTTCCTATAGGTATGTCTGCCATACACCATCACTCTGGTTCTTCTGACTCTCTTGTTATTCTTTCTTTGTCTTCAAATACTTCTATTCTTAGAGCAAGACTAATTTCTATCTTCATCTTTTACAGAAAAAGTTTAGTCACAATTCATTTTATTTATTTATTTTTCTGATAATAAGGTCCAGAGAACTAAACCTGTATAGAAAGTAGCTTAGCAGGATGATTACCCAACAACATTTCTTTTAAGTTTTTATTTTTGCCTTGTTCCACCTGACTTTTGTAAATGAGATGTTATGTGAATGCAGCAGAAATGGCTCACTTGTTGGTACCTGAGGGCTTGACATTCCCTAGTTAGGCGTGTAGTGGGTGTCTTGAGGTCCATGGTCAACTTAGCTCCTCACAGAGTGATGGCTTCTTCAGCCACCAAGTTCCCCCTATGGTGGAGCTATCTCTATAAAAGCAAAGCAGTATTTTTATAGGAAAATAATTCACAGGCCTCTTCCTCATGCTGCATGACTTTATATGGAAAATGAGTCTTCTCTTTTTGTTTAAGAAGTGACAAGTATATCCCTGGCCTTTTTAATATTAGCAAAAACCTACAGTTATTAAGTAATTTATTGCTGGATTTTTAGTGTTGTGCCCTCATAATAAAATTATGTTAATTACATAATGTGTTTTAAATTAGAATGTATGTTTTCAAGTCAGGTAATACCTTTTTGTCTTGGATTTTTTCAGAAATAATATCTGTAATATGCCCTATTTCCAGAGAAGAGTCATTGATCTAGAACATCTAAATGGTTACTGTTTAGAAGTACAAAGAAACCAAAAATAGTTAGAAAAATTTCATGCTTTTGCAGGCTAACAGGGCCAAAGCAGAACTAAAGAATTATATTTAAAATTAACCCAATTTGGTTTAGATTTTGCTTTCTTTTTCACAGTTAATTTATCGACTTTCTCTGAATACAAATGCACATTTATAAAAAAGAATATTGAAAATATTTATTTTTAAAATAATATGAACTGACTATACAACCCTGTGACCAGGGGAAGGCAATGCCCTCATCTCGCCTCTTCTGCTGCCACTGCTGGCCAGGAGGCTGCCTGAGCCTCAGCCATCCCAGCCACTGTGGCTTGCCTGAGCCTTGCCCGGCCCTCATTGCCTGAGCCTTGGGCCTTCGAAGTGGCAGCAGCCATCATTGACCTGCCAGAGCCCTGGGCCAGCCCTGGGCAAGGGGCAGTGG
>NW_006299245.1:3162057-3180069 GCF_000327345.1 Myotis davidii | reverse complement strand
GCAGTCTGGCCTCCCTCTGTGGGAGGCACCCAGATGATCAGGGAAGGCACCACCACCCCCACCCCCTCACTGCTGCTGCCTCTGGCCTCCCTCTGAGGAGGCAACCCTGTGATCAGGGGAAGGCAATGCCCCCATCTCGCCTCTCCTGCTGCCACTGCAGGCCAGGAGGCTGCCTGAGCCTCAGCCATCGCAGCCACTGTGGCTTGTCTGAGCCTTGCCTGGCCCTCATTGCCTGAGCCTTGGGCCTTCGAAGCGGCAGCAGCTATCGTTGACCTGCCAGAGGCCTGGGCCAGCCCTGGGCAAGTGGCAGTGGCCATTGGGAGCACTCACAGCCGCTGCCACCATGTGGGGAGTACAGGCCACCCTCCACTGGGCCCACCTTCCCCGCCCCGTCCCCACTGCCGCTTGCCCAAGGCCAGCCCAGGGCAAGTGGCAGAGGCCATCAGCAGCTTGCCAGAGCCCAAGCCGGCCCTGGGCAAGCAGCAGCCACCATCACTTCCCCAACGCTGCAAGTCCCCGCCCATCCGCTGCGCACACAGCCTGCTGATCAGTCCTTACTGTGACGGTGTCCCAACCAATTTGCATATTACCCTATTATTAGATAGATATTACCATAGACTTTATATGCTCATGTCTTTATATTTAAGAATTGTTTTACACTGTTACTTAGCAACAGTCTGGTCATTTAATTCAAAAGCAATATCTAAATGAAAAAGTCTTTTTTGAGAAACTAATAAAATAATTTGTATTTTTATGTATAGAAAAAATGAAGAGAAGGTTATGCATAAAGCGACCATAGTATTAAGTGCTGAAAAATAACTTTTTGACTAAATTATTTGTCATGATTTTTATTTTAGCCTGTTTATATAATACACTGATAACATAAAAGTAATTGTTCTTCACTCTGTTAATTTGCTAGTTAAAGTGACATCCAATTTACATTCAAAATGTTAAGTGTATATGGAAAGCCTAATTTTCAAGAAAAATCTGGAAGAAATGTGTTCCTCTGCTTTCTGTTTTTGTGTTGTTTAAAGAGGAGACAAAGTAGGGACTTATTATTTAAAACACATAAACATGTATTGTACTCATAGCACTTATGCATCTATTGGAAGATGCATTTAGAGACTTATTACATTCTGGCTGGTATTAGAGTTTTGTACGTATTTTATCTTCCATGTTAGTCTCTGTGCTTAAAATCAAAATCCTTATACATCCGTGAGCTTCTATTATCTAGTAGTATATTGTACATAACTAGCACTCCATAAATATGTGTCAAGTTGAATATTTAATAATAATAACAACAATGACATTTTTGAACAGTTATTTAGGTGTCATGTACTATACCAAGTACTCTACTTTGATTGTGGAAAAAGATTGGTTCTTTTTCCTGTTTATATCAAGGTCAGAGAAGAAAAGCTTAAATTATAGCAACTGTAAGGGTTGGGAAACACTGAAATAGATGACCAAGAATTCGCAGTCTTTCATATTGTGCTAAATAGGTAAGTTTAAATGCTCATATTTTAAATTATCAATAGGTTTAACAATTGTTACTGACAAACGTAGACCTCAAGACACACCAGGAATAATTGGTTCTATCTTAATGTAGTGAAGATCTGTTGATCTAGGCTGTGCGTCATCTGTTGTCTCTCATAGCAGCAACATCCTGCTTTTCCTGGGGGAATCTTCTCTCCTCCATTCACAGTTCACGTGGTTGCAGTGAGACTACCCTGTTTGCCAATCCCAGGAGCGGGGATATAAACCAGGCCTACTCTGCGACAGTCATCTTCCCTTTGGCTATTCATTTGGGAATCAATTCAGCAATGAATTTGTGAGCCAAAGAAAGGAAACAATTGATGGCACTGTTTTGTTGCAACTGGGGAAAGAAGTGGGCTATTTTCACTGGGAGTGCTGAGCTGGTTGAATTTAAGTCTAGAGCTACTTGTAGTCACTCTTTCTTTACCAGTGTCCCTTTGAGACTGAAACTAATGAAGAAAACACAGTGCCAACGCAACCATCACAGAATAATTCTTCCCGACAATATCTACCAATGGATGCCAAATTCACTGGGTGAAAGTTTGAGGAGAAACAGGGTGTTAGGATAGTCTCAGAGTGTCTTCCCCTAGTTATCAATGACAAAGGGAGAAATATTAGCTTTACAATAAAGAGACCTGGGAAAGAAATCTTAAGAAAGTGAACAAGTTTAATATCACCAGAAATAAGATACATTGGCATTGTATTCTCTCGATATTATGCACTAAGAGAGAAAAAAAAAATCATTGCTCCTGTGGTATTCTTGCCAAAAGTACATAACCTAAATCTAATTAGCATACAAGAAGAAAAAACATCAAACTCAAATTGAGACACATCTACAAAATTAGTGGCCAGTACTCATCAAAAGTATCAAGATAATGAAAAGCAAGGAAATACAGTGAAATTATCACAGATGGGAAGAGACTGAAGAGACAGAACAACTAAATGCAATGTAGATGTCTGTATTGTATCTTGGAAAAAAAAAAGACATTGGGTGGTGAGATTCAAATCAGAACTGTAGTTTAATTAATAATATGGTAACAATGTTAATTTCCTGATTTTGAAAATTATAGTTTGGCTATCAAAATTTTTAACATTAGGAGAAACTGAGTAAGAATATATGTAAATTTTTTGTAATGTCCTCCTAAAATTTAGTAAGTCTAAAACTATTTCAAAACTAAAAGTAAATTAAAAAGAAAGAAATTGAGTCAAGAGATTAATAACAACAGATTCCTGGCAACTTTATAAACTCTATCCAGCTATATTCAAACCCAGGACAAACACTAGGCTTTTGAAGTATGTGAGTCAAAAAATTATTTAATCATTTAAGTTCGGTTTTTCTCACTTCCAAGCAAAAAGATATGGCAAATATATATTTCTTTTCTTTGCCAGTTAGTTTACTGTGCCTAGTCTAGAAAATGCCTCATGACAGCAGTGTTACACATAAGGAAATTTTTCAGATAACTTCTATACTCAAGGCAATACTTTTTTGTTTTTATTTTAATAATTTTGCATGGAGACATTTATATAATGTATTTTTCACTTTTATGTGTTTGTTGTGAAGTGTATGGAAGGTGATTTTTCATTCTTTTCTTTAAATTTTTATATATTTTTATTGATTTTTAGAGAGAGAAGAAGGGAGAGAGAGAGATAGAGAGAAAGAAATATCAGTGTGAGAGCAAACCATCAATAGGCTGCCTCCTGCACACCCCCTATTAGGAGTCAAACCTGCAACCTTTCTGTGCATGGGACGATGCCCAACCAACCAGGCATGATTTTTATTCTTTTAATGATTTTGAGTCATAATTGATAACATAAAGCATCTTATAGAATGTGTTGGTATCATGATAGGTATAGGTGCAGAAATAGATGTTTCTATATTTATTGACTGCTGATTAAGATTTATTTATTTTGTCTATCCCTATAATTTTTATGGTCCCCTCCCCTAGCTTATATGGTTTCACATGCATTTTTTCTGCTGTTAACATATTTATAGCAGCTCCTTCCCTCTAAGACTTGCTGCTGTATATCTGCTGTTGGAGAACACAATCTTATTAAAATTAAATCTAAAATGAAGAATCATGCTGTAAATGAGGGTATCTCAGGTGATCAAAGTTGGTGGATGTTTTTATATCTGAAAAAGTAGTTTTTGTTGGTTTCGTTTAATTCATATTCATACTGTACATGTGATATATATGGGTGATTTGTTGAATGTGTAACCTTGGGATGTGATAATGTGACTCAATGAGAATTAGTTTACATTTTTACCAATATTTTTTGGCATTTGTTGTCTTAATAAGTTATCAGCATTCCTATTCATCATGATAGAATTCCCCAAAAGGCCTAAGGAAAATGAACATCACATGTTGACAAGAAGAAATAAGAGTAACTCCCTGGGCAGATTAAATGTGTCTCCATGTTCTAGGCTGTGTGATTACTTCTTTCTGCTAAAAGTCATTCATGACATCCCTTCTGTCACAGGTCTTTTGTCCTAGCTGATGTGAATATAGAGCCTTCTTTTTTTCTGAATGTATCAGTTCCCTAAAGCCATATTCAACGCCTCTCCCCTTTTATCTTGGTCTCCTTCAAAATTCGTCTCCTGCACATGTATTGGGCTTATAATTAATCTGAGCTGATTGTACTTCTCACTGTCCATGTGCAGCTATTATTATTATCCTTTTTATTTTCGCTATTCCTTAAAGTCAGCTGCAGCTATACGGTGCTGTCATTTCCTTGGCTTGGAATCAATTCACTTTTCCTGCCAAGTGCTATAGATTCTACAAAGTGCTTCTGATGCAGTAGTTATTTTGTTACCTGATATAAATAAATAGCACAGCTTCGGAGCATTCACTATAAATAGCATGGAGTTTCTCAGAGGTCTCCCACTGATGGTACACCCGAGTGATTTAATATCTACTAGTGGTCTTAATTCATAAATTGACATTTTAGTAGTCCTTTCTGGAATTTTTTCACTATAGCACCAATTGATTTTTCTCATTGTTTTTAGAGAATTGGCTCTTAATTGTCTGTTTTAGAGCACTTATATGTAAACATATATAATCTTAAAGAAAGAGGAAAAAAGGAATAAACAGGAAGATTTAAAACTTTCCACTATTTCTTATTCTTGTGAACTCTTTGTCTCTTGATCCTCTGAATAAAATGTTACTGGGGATTTCTGTACATTTTGTCAAATGGTAAGCAAATTTATTGATCACTAACTATGCTCAGGTCTAGTTTCAGTAAAAGGAAAATGAGGTAATGACGTGATGGTGAAAGCCCTGGGCAGGGAGCCATAAGACATGGGTATTAGTAACAACCGTGCCAACATACTTTTGCGTGCTAATGTATAAGTTAACTTCCATCTTCTGTAAATAGTTAGGCTTGACTAAATGAACTTAAATTGCTTTCATGTCTATTATTTTCTCAGTCTAGAATAGTGTATTCCTTGAGGAATTCACAACTTAATTGAGATGTGGAATGAGAAAAGTGCAATTGCCTGTAATTTCTGTAAGTGTTTTGTAGCACAGGGACAACATCATATTTTCTCTTTGTTACCCAGTCTAAGCATACCCTGAAACAGAGGTTCCAATTTTTTCCCACGGAGACACAGAAGACAGATGACAGTCACACTTGTAACATATACTCAAAGGAGCACATAGGTTCATGAGCTATTCCATGTCTAAATTGAAGCATGAAGAAGGAAGTATTAAAGTAGAAATAAATGAGCAAAGAATAAAAAAACAATAGAAAAAATAAATGAAACCAAAATTTGGTTCTTTGAAAATATCAACGTTAACAAATTTTTAGCTAGAATAACTAAGAATAAAGTTTAGAAAACCTAAATTATTAAAATTAAGAATCAAAGTTAGACCATCAGCCTTACTGAAATACAAAGTATATAAATATTACTATGACTATAATCCATATGTTAGATAACAAAAATAAAATGAACTAACTTTTAGAAAGATACAAGACTGAATCTGACTTAAGAAGAGATAAAAATTCTGAATAGTCCTATGACAATTAAAATGATTAAATCACTAATTTTAAAACTTCTCCAAAGTCCAGGCCAAATTAGATCAATTCCAATAGTGAAGACTGCAAAGGCTTGGAAGGTTGACCATGGCCACTCCTTTCTCTACCAAGTCTTCCCCAGACAGGAGGTTCTCAAGAGGGGGTGCACAGTAGAGTTACTTGGGGAGCTTAGACAAAATCTTGATGCCCTGGTAACACTCAGCTTAATTAAATAAGAATATCTGAGATGAGACTAACATCACAGATAAGTAACATGACTTATTGGTTGGGTAAATTGGACTAACACGCTGAATGTATATATGCTGACTGTATATAGATCACCCGTTCCTTTCTGCTTTCATTTTGAAATTTGAGTGCATAGAGATGCATTATCTGTGCCTCTGTGCTGCAGTTTTTTTTTGTTTTGTTTTGTTTTTTTTCAGATACAGGACCTCGTGGGTAAGAAGGATAGTATTTGTTCTAGATTTGGGACTGGATAGGTAAATCTAACAAATTTAGGGTGACTTATTAGAAGATTGTCCTTCACCCCTTAGCTTTTATCTCTAATTAAAGCTGGCAATTTGATTTCTATTACATTTCCCAATTTGTCTCTCAATTGATTACAGACTAGGGCCCTAATTTATTAGCTCTGCACAATCCTAATAGATATGACACTATGAAGCACTCAGGAATCAGCGTAACCCTAAGGAACCAAGTTGTAGAAAATACAGCTGATTTCACATGTTTTAGAAGGTTAATAAGCAACCTCTGTCCTCTTTCATTTTTATACTCTAGTTCTCTCTTACTCTAGTTGTTTCTCTGGGGCTGTATGGTATGTACACACCAGCTTCATTCTCTTTTTCTTCAGACAGGCTTGCCTCTGAGTCTCTTTACAACTCATGGTGAGTCTAGGTTTCTATGATACTGGTTCAAACACCAACTGAACAATCTATATATATATAAAAAGCCAGCGAGACTGGAACGCTGTAACTATCGAAACATCATCACGACCATAACAACCTAATGACCAGTTGCTATGATGCCCACTGCAGCCAGCGAACCAGCCTGATCTGGGGTGGGGCTGGCCCGCCAACCCCCCGTGGCCCCTCCCCCTTCTGGCCCGCTCCGATTTCCCCCCTACCCCAATAGGGGGATGGGCTGGCTGGCCAACCTCCTGCAGCTCCTTCCCCTGGCAGGCCCCACCCCTGATCACCCCCCTTACCCCAATAGGGGGCGAGGCTGGCTGACCAACCACCTGTGGGCCCCCCCCCTGGCTGGCCCCACCCCTAATAGGCCCCCTAATCTGATCAGGGACAGATGGCCAACCACCCACAGCCCCTCCCCCAGGCAGGCCCAGCCCTGATCAGCTCCCCCCACTTTAATCAGGGGCAAGGCCAGTGGCTACCACCTGCGGCCCCCTCCCCCCAGCTGGCCTCGCCCCCAATCGGCCTCCCCACCCCAATCAGGGGTGGGGCCTGTGAGCCAATCACCTGCAGCCCCTTGCCCCCTGGCCAGCCTGGCCCTGATTGGGTCCTGATCGGGGCGGGCGGTTAATAAGCAACCTCTGTCCTCTTTCATTTTTATACTCTAGTTCTCTCTTACTCTAGTTGTTTCTCTGGGGCTGTATGGTATGTACACACCAGCTTCATTCTCTTTTTCTTCAGACAGGCTTGCCTCTGAGTCTCTTTACAACTCATGGTGAGGCTAGGTTTTTATGATACTGGTTCAAACACCAACTGAACAATCTATATGTATATAAAAAGCCAGCGAGACTGGAACGCTGTAACTATCGAAATGACCAGTTGCTATGATGCCCACTGCAGCCAGCGAACCAGCCTGATCTGGGGTGGGGCTGGCCCGCCAACCCCCCGTGGCCCCTCCCCCTTCTGGCCCGCTCCGATTTCCCCCCTACCCCAATAGGGGGATCCATGCATGAATTTGTGCACTGGGCCTCTAGTACCTTATAATGCCAAGGACTAATACAAATAAACTAAGGCCCTGAATCAGAAAACACACATTTCCAAGAAAGGTTTTGTTGGAATATACACCTACTTTTGTTCCCATCAACTGTGCTTGCAGGGAAGTCACAGGTGTATTAGAAGGCAGCCTGGCCTTCCTCTGAGTCTGGGTCTGAGGTTACTTCTCCAGGAAAAGCATCCCACAGTGTATTTACAGAATTAACAGCTTTCTTTTGTGTTTATATTTATGGCAGTCCTGCTATGTAAATTTCAGGAAGCCATCTGAACCTTTTTCCCTATAATAGCTAAATTATCAAAATTCTCATAGTGAGAATAAAGAAGATAATTATATGCACCATTTTGAGAATTTAAAAAGCCTTAATATATCATTTTTAACTAATTTAATTGTATATATTGAAATTCAGATTAAATAGGAATAGTTGTTTAAACTTCAAAAGGTGTTACTAATTTTTAAAACATCAAATGAATACTGGAGGTTGTACTATCTTGGGAAAGATAGCAATCACAATCATTTTATTTTTATAATGATTCTTTTTTAGGCACTAATTATTGCTCTACAACATTTATTTTTAAAAATTCTTTAAAGTGTGCTTTAACTGCACTCTTGAATTTTTAATCTTGTTGTAAAATGGTCTCTGCTGAATTTTACCTCTCTAGTGAACTACATAAAAATTGATTTTTGTTTTCCCAGAAAAGTGGTGAAAATGTAGTATAAGGAAAGACTGTTTCCTTTTTTGTTAATTCCTTATATTCTCTTGTGTTTTAGTTTCGAGTCCTTCCATTTAATTGTATTTTAATTTTGTAGGACTTAAAAATTTCCTGGGATACAAAAGGATGTATTTTGGTTTTCCCTTCCACTTACCAATCATTGATTGGAAGCAGTACGTTTCAAGTTGAAACGGCATTGGCCAGAGTTTTGGAAGAGGTGTATTTGATTCCATTTCTGTAACTAATGATCTGTATGACCCTGGGCCGGTGAAATTTCTGAACCTTAGTTTTCTCATCTGTGAAAGGAGGGGGTTAAAATATATTTTCTTCAATTTCCCTACTAGTTCTGGTATATTCTTTTACGATGGCTTTGTGAAATGATTCTTGGTTTACAGTCATTATGGTAAACAATTGTGATGAGCATTGAATGAAATACGGCACTTGCCGGGCATAAAGTAGCCACTTGATAGGTCAGCTGTATATTATTCTTAGAAATGTTACCTATGTTTAGATCACCTGGATAACTACATCCTGTGACCTGTACTCCTGTCTTGTATTCCTTCTTCTCTATCTCTGTTGCTGTTGCCTGAATTGTACATCTTTCACTTCTCACCATGATTACTGAAATAACCTCTTGAGTAGCACACAGTTGGCCGTCTCTATCGGGGAACTGTAAACTCCATGAAGGCAGGGACTCTGACATTTGTATTTATAGTTACATATTTATTTCCTTATACTTCACACATTCACAAATATTTGTTGAATGGATGAATAGAATATTAAACTCTGTATACGGAGAAAGTTTTAGCAAATCAAATTATGTTACTCTGCTTTTTTTCTATTTCTCCAGTGGCTCCCTGTAGTGTTTCATAATAAAATGTAAGTTTTTTAGCTTAACCTTTAAGCTGTCCATGATCTAACCCCTGTTTCATAATAAAATGTAAGTTTTTTAGCTTAAAAAACTATAAGCTGTCCATGATCTAACCCATGCCTCTATAACTTCATCTGTGACTCTTTCTGTACATGTAACCTGTCTTTGAGCAGTTTTTTTTAATCCCATTGTGTTTTAATGAAAGATGTTCTTTTTCCCGGAATATTCTGAGCTCTCTTTTTCACCTGGCCTACCTCCTACATGTCTTCAAGACTTAGGTCAACAATTTCCTACTCTGGAACGTCCTCCTTGACATTCCAGCCTTGGCCAATATCACTCCTAGCATACGACGCATAGCCCTACGCGTAACAACCATTATCAAGCTAGAGAGCAGATGCTGTATCTTTCCTCTACATATGACCAGCAAGTGTCTGGCATACAGTAGATGCTTTATAATTATTATGTGAATGAATAAAGACAAGATGGCAGGTGTGGAAGAAGCGTAGCTTTAAAATTCATTGCCAGTTTGATGGATGCCCCATTTAAGCCGGGGTATATTAAAGTCTCACTAGAGTTTTCTTCCACTAAATGGACTAAATTGCCTTTCTTTGTGCTTAAAACAATTCTCAGTAGTGAGCTTGTTCTCAGTAGTAACTCTATTCCCAGCTGAGTATTGTTCTAACCTTTCTTTGCACTGAAGCTTGACGTCATTTCTCTTTGATTGCTTTTGTTGATTGAGCAGGTGGCTTGTGCTTTATTTCTGAACAATCTCAGAAGACAGACTGGTCCGAGGAAAGCTGTACTTGCACACTGCTAGACTATTCACTTGGTGGTGGCTAAATTATTTTGGCATCTTGAGCACAGACCCGTCTCAGCTTTTCCGTAATAATAATGATATTGTGTTAGTATAAGTGCCTCCGGGAAAGGAGAGGAAATCCAGCCTCAATTTGACAAGACTAATGTTTAGTGAATTCTGCTGCATTTGCTTTTCAATAGAAAGAGAAAAATGATAGTTCCTGTGTGCGCCATTTGTGCATAAGTGAAAGTAGCCCCAAGCAACTTTTTACTTACTCTTCTTTGATTTACTGTTTTTGTTTTTTTTCTCAAAATGAAATATAAAAGCATTCTACACAATTTTAGGTCACCAAGTGCTTCTCACTGTTTCCCAGCTATAGCCTAATTCTTAAAATTCTTAACTACTTAAAGGAAGAGTGTCCAAAAGGAACACAATTTAGTGAAGAAAAATACAACATCCACAATATGGGAAGAACCACCTTTTCCTATTTCTTAACAGCCAACTGGAGCTAGTAATTTCATAAACACACTGGGTAATTTGAGAAGATGGATGGGCCTCTTTTTGAAAAAATATTATTCTTTATTTTTCTTTGTGATATTGTCTAAGATTGAGCATGAACTTTCATTATCAATTAATTCCCCTTACTGCACTAATAATAACAATTGACATACTTAAATGCACTTATGATGAATAGGACTTTGTTTGACTGATTAAAACTGACATTCTCTTTATCCAGGTGACAAAACTGAGGCCCAAAAAAGGAGGTGACTAGGACAAGGTCATACAGCTATCTGATGCAAGAATTAAACCAGGTAACACATCTTCAGTTTCCTTTCTGTTCTTTTAACTACATCACTACAAAGTTTATTCTACTTGTTCTTTTTGGTGTTATCCTTCTGAATGTTTATTTATAACAAATTGTTTTAATGGTGGTTATACATTTTAAAGGGAATAGATTTTTAGCTTAATAGAATTGGTTCTAAGGATTTATTTAAAGACACAATGCAATTATTATCCAGTTTTAATTTCTTAAGCTACCTTCTTATGGTATTTTACATAAATAAAAAAGAAATTACTATTTAATTAATTAGTATTGCTATAGAAACTATAACTTATTCAGGTCATTTGGGGATACATGCTATAGGCAAGATATGCTAGAAGTAAAATGTATCATCTATTTTTAATTTGTATTTAAATTAATTTTTACTGGATGCCAGGAATTTCTTGGAAGTATTCTAAAGCACTGTTTTAGATATCCTAACCCCATCTTATTATATTGCACTTATATTTAATATAAATCTACATGCAGAAATACAAATGTATTTATGATCTATCCAATTTAGCATTCTGGCTAGGTCAATCAAGATATAAATATATCTGTATAGTATTAAATACTGGTTGAGTTATTTTTCCTTTAAATTAAATACTTTGTACACATCTCAAGGTACTGTAACACATACAGGTTTCATTTGTTTTCTATATGTGTAAATATATAAAAAAACATGCAAACTTTTATTTACATAATTATGGTCTAGGACTCAGTGGTCGGCAAACTCATAAGTCAACAGAGCCAAATATCAACAGTACAACGATTGAAATTTCTTTTGAGAGCAAAATTTTTTAAACTTAAACTATATAGGTAGGTACATTGTTATTAACTTAATTAGGGTACTCCTAAGGCTTAGGAAGAGCCACATTCAAGGGGCCAAAGAACCACATGTGGCTTGCGAGCCGCAGTTTGCCGACCACTG
This sequence comes from Myotis davidii, assembly GCF_000327345.1. NCBI lineage: Eukaryota > Metazoa > Chordata > Mammalia > Chiroptera > Vespertilionidae > Myotis > Myotis davidii. Next base: position 3,168,420 of record NW_006299245.1, on the reverse strand, counting down.
GTCTAGGTGAACAAGAATATAAGCATTCCTCTACATGTCAAAATTAAATGGTATATATGTGACTACTAATATGTATATTTCTTTTCAGACCTTATTCATTTACTGTCACCTAATATTTCTTCACCTAATATTATGATGTGTGTCTACCTCTTTAAGACCTCATTGCCAAAGAGCAGTTTCTCATTTTTAGAAGCATTTCACAACTCTTACTAATTAGACTTTTGAAACAATATTGTGAGGTTTAGATATTATAGTTTTTTATTAGGGGAGAAATAAAAAGGCAGAAATATTTTCTAAAAACATGTTCTCCCCGACAGTGTTGTCAAAATAAGTGGAACTAGAGCTCAGTTTATTTGAGTTTTGTTCTATTAGGGGTCATGCTGAAACTATATCTATTTTTCTAGTGCAGAAAACTGTTTGTTTTGTGAAAAGCTACACATTTTCAAAGTAACTATTTATTATGAGCAAATGATAACTAGCATTTTTGTCTGTTTCTGCACGCGAGCATGTGTGTTTGTGTGTGTGTGTGTGCTGAGTTGGGAAAGGAGGAGGATGATAATGGGGAGGGGGAGGATGTTTCTGCAGGAGCAGGAGTGTGTTTCGTAGGGCTACTATAATCCTGACCTTGAGAAAACAGGAAACATGACCAAGAAAGGAACTTTGGACCAATGACAATAGAAAGCATTGAGGAACATTTCTGAATTAGTCAAATACGATTTTGGTTGTTAGTAACAGCGACCCAGCTCAGTCTGGCTTAAGCAAGAAGAATTCAGGTCTAGTTTCAGGCAAGCTAAGTCTGGTGTGCTGACTCTTCGGGTGCCATAAAGATGCTTCTCTCTCTTCATCTCTCAGCTCTGTTCTCAGTGGTGTTTCCCCTGCCTGCCACTTAGGAGTGAGGTCTCTAAAAGAGGTATAGATTTAGGTGTCATTGTATCCTTGGGAAAGGATGAGATCACCCAGGGGAGAGTGCCAGAGTGAGAGGACTGAAGAGAACCCTGACAATCAGCAGCATTTAAGGTCAAGGAAGACAGAGCCCAACAAGGAGGCTGAGAAGGAACCCCCTGAAAAGTGAAGAACACAGAGGCCCTGGGAAAGCTCCAGTGTCATGGATACATGCTGTCTGGCTATTGATGTATAACAACTTCTCCTTTCCCAGACATGCTCAGGAATGGCCACCAGGATCATGTGATTGACTCCTGGCCACAGTTGCATGTTTCAGGTGGGTCCAATTGAACCTAGCTGGCCCATCAGATTCTTGTTTCTAAGAAGCTGGAATTTAGAACCGAGAGTCACAGAAACCACATAAGGCAGGCTTAGGTGAAGCAAACAAAAAATAAATAAACACAGACACATCGAGAAGTAGAGGTGTTTAAAGAGACTCAGCAGCAAAAGGAAAGTATTTGTTCGGAAGACTGAGAAGGGTTTGCATAGGAACGGGGAACATTTTTGCTGTGTGTTTCTTAAGTTTTTAAAGACGAGTTTGTTTTGATGCATTTACTTCACCATTCTCACCAGATGAACTTGCTTCCTTAATCACAGACAAAATAGGACTAAGTAGGTAGAAAATTCCTCAATTCCTTGCCCCCACAGCTGTCAACTGTTTACATCACTGTTCAGTCCTTTGTCCTTCTTTGTACGATGCCAAAGTGGACAAAGGTGGCTCTTTGGTAAATTTCCTCACATACTATTATATAGTAGGATCCAAAAATTAAGTAACTTAATATGTGGGGGTTACATTTATTGCAGGATTAATAAAATGAATTCTGATCCTGCACAGCTACCCATCCTGAGTTCCAGGGGTTTGTCTGCAAGAGTCACATCCAGTTTGTTCTGGCTGATGTTTGGAACCATATGATAACTGTTTCCCACTGTGGTTTAAATATGATTAAAATTGAAGATGATTCTAAGACCTAAAGCTGGTTGTGACTTCTAGCACTTGCAACTCCAGAAATATTCCTAGATATTGTTAGAGAGGTTGAGGCTGAAAAATACTGATAACAAAAGTCTTGTGCAGTTTTCCTGCCTAAATTCAATCCCCTTTGATATATTCTCTTCCTTCCAGGAAACAAAAGCTTTGACCTACTCCAGTTTGGGCGTGGGGTCTGGATGGATGACAGAAGCTGATTGGCAGTTTTACTAAATGTTAATTTTCTTTGTCTTCTCAAACATTTTCTCTAAGATTGTATTCTCCTCAGTCACTATCATAATTCTCAGTACATACTAGAATCACAATACAATTTCAAAGACTATGCGAATGAATGAATAAATGAATGAAGATATAGATCATTTGTGCAAGTTAGGAGAGGCCAGGAAGGAAGAATTTTAAGGAAGAGGAACTCCTTTTCCTTTTAAAACCTCTCTGTTCTGCTGGGAAGATAACGATATGGATTTTGTCTCACACAGTACAAAGAAAAAAAGAAAATCAGATAATAGGTGTTTGATGTTATTTTTAATTCTCAGAATGGTGCTCTGTGTGAATAAAGGTTTATAATATTTGGAAATATGTTTAAATGTTTACTTCTAATTTTCATTTCCAAATGAGTTAATTGAAGTAGTTTGATACAATTTTCTTATTTTGGAACAACCAGCCTTATTAAAGTAAGTTATCATAGATTTAACAGCTGTGGGTGTTAAACTAAGGATAACTATTAAACTATGTTTCTTGAGTTTGAAAACAAAGAGCTTTATTTATATTGCTACAATTATAATATGGTTCTGTTTGGTGAACACCTTTGGAATTTTTTTTAAAGAAAAAAATATGTATAGCCCAGCTGATGTGGTTCAATAGTTGAGTGTTGACCTATGAATCAGGAGGTCACACTTCAATTCCCTATCAGGGCAGATGCCAGAGTTGGGGGCTCCATCTCCAGTAGGGGGCGTGCAGGAGGCAGCCAAGCAATGATTCGTCCTCATTATTGCTGTTTTTATTTCTATCTCCCTCTCCCTTGCTCTCTAAAAACAATACAAATATATTTTTAAAAAGTAAAAATATGTATAGACATGCTTTTTAAATGTTAGTTTTTGGTTTTTTGCACTTTTCTTCTTCAAAATTGACATGGAACCCCAATTCTCTTGGAATATTAATCTAAGCCACAAAGAAACAGCTATCTAGAATGAGCTTTATTTTTAGTATATATCTAATAAGTTACTCTAGTCCAGAATTTTTTTCATACTGCCTAGGTTTATCTCCTGTTATTTCTAAATCAACCTGGAACACTGATTTGTTTGATAAATCCTCTCTGATGAATGAAAAATGGACAAATTGCTTTGAAATCTCTTTTGAGATACTTTTATATTCAGTGAAGTAGGGGATTCATCAAAAAAGCTAGCTATTATTGCTAATATTGAAAATTATCATTAGTAGTAGGTGTCCCCTGTAAAAATATGTGAATGTAAAAAGAGGTTCTATGGAAAATAACCTCACAGGTGATCTGTTTATAAATTCTAAGCTGGGCAAGTCATGGTGGGTAGTCATACCTAGGTAAATAAGTCTTTACGAAAAGAATTATCTTTGCCTTAGCAAGCTTTGTGCATTGTTTCTGTGCACTAACACACCATTGAAATGCCTCCTTTTACACTCCTCCTTCGAATATCTAGGCCACCCTATCATACCCCTCCTTTTAAAGCATGCAAGAGGTAATATGATCCTCTTACTGCTTTCCCTCACCTTCCTGTAACCTCTGTCCCTTCCCTCCTAATCATAAATGCTTAGAAGAAACTGCAAACTTATTCTCCAAAGCAATTTTCCTGTCTGTTGAGATCTTGATTCCAGCCATATCCTTTTTGACTCAAGTAAACTTTTATAAAATTATCTTGAACCTTTCTTATATAAACAAACAAAAATATAGGGTCTCCCAAAAATGTATGCACACTTTGAATAGTTATAAAAATAGATTTCACTTTCAAAATTCAGCTATCAGCTGTTGCATTTTGGGGGGATACCTTGTGTATTATGTTAGTTTAACAGTGGTGCCTGGATAGAAGACAATCCATATTATGCTATGGCAAAATATTAGGCAATATGTCTGTTGAGGTCACATGGAGGACAATTATGCACACAATGAACTCAACTTTAGGAGATGTAGGAAAATAGAATGCCAATATGTATGTAGGTTGTTGTTGTTATTGTTTGCATTTGCTGAGGAATTACAGAAAGGGATGAGCTCAAAAACAAAATTGGTGGGTTTGTAAGCAAGAAACAACAGGACTGCATAACCCAGAAATCAGGGTCTTAAAATGTTATTAGAGGCAACTAATGTTAGAACATAAACAATAAAAATAACACTAAGAAACACTTTATGCAACAAAGACTGATTTGAGCAACAAAGACTTTATCTTTCCACCACCCAACTATCAGAATTTCAAAATTCAAAGCACTGGCTAACACCAAATACTGGTGAGGATGTGGAGCAACAGGAACTCGCATTCATTGTTGGTGAAAATGCAAAATGAAACAGCCACTTTGAAAGAGTTGACAGTTTCTCACGAAGCTAACCATATGCTTCAGCAACCCTGCTCCTATGTATGTACACAAAGTTATTGAAAACATCTCCATACAAAAACCTGCACATAAATGCTAGTGGCAGTTTTATAATAATTACCTCAAATTGGAAGCAACCAAAATATCCATCGGTAAACATACGAACAAATGGTGGTGCATCCATACAATGATAAAAAGAAATGAGCTATCAAGCCAAAAAAGACATAGACAAACCTTAGATGTATTTTGCTAAGTGAAAGAAGCCAGGCTAACAAGTCTACTTATTTGCTGTCTGATTCCAATTATATGACATTCTAGAAAAGGCAAAACTATGGAGACAGTGAAAAAAAATAGTGGTTGCCAGGGGTTTAGTGAGCCCCATCTCCCACAAATACACACCTGGAAGTATCTCACATGTTAAGATTTTTAAGCCACTACAAACGATAATCGCAGCTTTGACTGGAATTTTCTGTTGATATTTGAATAGCCTTGAAGAAGCTTGAGGGTCAGCAGTTGGCTTGTTTCTTATTCTCAACAAGACCAAGGAAATAATATTTGAAATAAATAAAACTGAGAATCTAAGAGTGTTGTACAAATTATTTTTATAACTATGCGTAGTAACTTCATGTAAACTTTTGGGGATCTTTAAATAAATATTTTCCTTCTATTACTCTATTGTTTTTGAGAACAAATAGTTATCTTCTGGAGTGTTTGTGTGTGAGCTTGTCAGTTTGTGAGGGAGAAATAGAGTGGTGTGTGTGTGTTCATGTGTAAAAATAAGAAGTCTGTGCAAATGACACTGGTGAGAGAACTGAAAGCAAAACAGGTTTGGATTATCAAAGCATTGGTGGACACTGTAGTATGGTGGAAAGAACCTGGGCTTTGAGATTAAGAAGTTTTGGGTTTAATTCAGGTTTTAGTTTTCCTAATCTCTATGGGTGTTTATTTACTTATTTGCAATTGGGATTAGTGATTTATAGCTCTTAAGATTAAATGAGGTGATACATGCAAAGGGATTGGCTCATGGTAGAAATTAAATAAATGCTAGCTAGTTTTATTCTGCTGGTATTTAAAAACCATTGAAATTGCTTGAATAAATAGTGGGTCATATTGAGAAAGTAATATAAGACATTTCTTTGGTCATGGCACCATATAGATCTTGGTCCAACTCCATGTAGATTCTTTTATACAAATGAGTAAACTTTTCTTTATATTAAGTCTTAAGTATTAAATATTTACTGAACAATTACTTTAGTACATACTAAAGTAAATGCATTTAAAATATATAATTCTTTCCTTCAAAATGCTTAGAAGAAAATTCCTAACCACTCAACTGCCTGCCAGTCTGATTGCCCCTAACTCCTCTGCCTGCCTGCCTGGTCACTCCTAACCTCTCTGCCTGCCTGCCAATCGGCCCTTACTGCCCTCCCCTGCTGGCCTTATCTCACCCCCAACTGCCTCTGCCTGCCTGATCACCCCCAAAGGCCCTCCCCTGCAGGCATGATCTCACCCCCTCCAACTGCTCTCCACTGCCAGCCAATTTGGTTCTGATTGGTCACTTCCTATGCCGGTCAGTGTCAAAAGCTCCACCTCCTAGGCAGCCATTGGCTCCTCACAGTTGACCCAGATTTGGTTCTGATTGGCCAATTTCTATGCCAGTCAGCGTCTCTGGGCCTATTAACAGGGCCTGATCAGAAAGGCAGGACTGATCAGCAGCCCTGGGGGAGGCCTGGAGAGAAATGGAGGTCTGGACTCTTGGCCAGGCCGGGGGAGAAAGAGAGGCAAATTCTGATCAAAGGCTGCCACAGAGGCTATGGATCAGACGCTGCCTCTCTCTCTGCAGGCCTCTCTCTGGGCCTGATCTGAAGCCCCCTGTGCAGTCA
>NW_006299245.1:3157562-3160128 GCF_000327345.1 Myotis davidii | reverse complement strand
AAATTGTTTTAGTTTTGCTTACGGGAGAAAAGAAGTGGCACAGGAAGAGATTATGGAAAAAGAGAAATTTGGCTTTGTTTCGTAAACTAAAAGAAAAGACAGCATGGTTATATGTTAAGAAAGATAATCCTGGAGAAAAAGGGGGCATAGAGAAGAAACATTAGGAAAATTATGGAAGCAAAACTCTATGCTGTGAAAAAGCAGGTGGGATGCAGTGGACAAGTGGAAGATTCATCTTTGATAAGAATGCAAGTTGTTCATTCTGGTAATGTGAGGTGAGGCAGAAACATGAGTATAATGCAGTGGGTTGAGGTATATCAAGGTGAGAGAATGAAAGGATTCTAATAACGTTTCATTATATATCTTAATTTCCTCTTCCATGAAAATTCTAAAAATAAAAATCTGATTTTTGACCTTTTTTGTTTTATGTGAGAAGAGTAAAAAAGTACAGAAAGGATACCAACATGTACATAATATTTACGATATTTCCAGGCACTCTTTAAAAAGTTTACTTATATTATCACATTTTATTCTCATAAAACTCCTGAATTAAAGAAATTAGTGTAATTCTTTTATTGATAAGTAAACTAAGAATCAGAAAGATGAAGCTATTTGTGTAAATGACACACTGCTAGAAGTGACAAAGTCAGGACTTAGAGCAAAGGTCTGGAAAATTTAGACTCCATGTCTCTCCCGTAACTCATCATTGCCCAAGTAATTGAAAACCACATTCAAGAAACCCCATTCAATTTCATTTTAATGAAAAATTAATACTAGTGTGTTTTTAAAATCTTTCCTAGCATGTGAATTTTACGATAATGGTTGAAGCAATTATGATAAGCACCCTTTATTTTCAGTTTTTAAAGACTTTAGAGCACATTGGCACTCTGGTAGTACTTAGACAACTCCTAAGACAATGCACTTAGAAGCTAATATGTATATTTTTACAGTTCAAAATTTATCTCAATTTTCTAACTCTTCCATTATACAACAAGTCCTCTTTGTTGTATAATTCTGATGCCTTATAATTATTTATACATATTTTTGAAATTGACAACACACCATATGTTTAATGTAAAGAACTCAGCACTATCTTCACAAAGTTTTGGACTTCAAGTAAAATATCTCGCTTTGAAAAACAGTGCAGTCCCTGAGAGCGCAGGCAGCTGCAGGGGCCAGCTTCCCTGGCATGCTAAGTTCCTCTGCTGCTCTGGAGGATTCATACGTGATTGCTATCTACCTCTGGTGAAACCATGCCCAGAAAACCTGGCCATGGGATTGAGGATTGTCCAACCACCTTGAGAATCAGGAGAGGGGCGCTGGAATATGTTATCGCTGTGGATCTACAGAGCACGAAATAACCAAGTGCAAGGCTAAAGAGACCCAGCTCTTGGTGAATTTCCGTTTGTCAAATGTTTTGCTTGTGGGGAAATGGGCACCTGTCCAGATCATGCCCTGATAATCCCAAAGGAGCCTATGGCTGATGGTGGTTGCTGCAGACTTTGAGGCTCTGTGGGAGATTTTAAGAAAGATCTCCCTCACCGTCAGAGTTCAAATCATAGAGTTACAGTTGGTTCCTGGGCCAAGAGAATAAGTGCCAATTACCAATAAATTTTGGATGTGCCTAAACCACTGACACCAAAAACAAAGATAACTAAAGTTGTTAATTTTTGACAATGATCAGTACTATCATATTCTCAATTGGGCCTTCTCACAAGTTGGAACCGGCCTCCCTTGGAGAGATCTATGTTGTGGATATCAATATGTCAAATAGTTTCCTGAGCTCTGTCCATCAAGGAGTATTTCTACTGCGTGGAGAAAGTCACTGAACAAAAGCATAAGATGTTTAAGTTAAATTCTTTGAAACAACTTGTTTAATAGATAGAACTTAAGTGTAACTAAGTGGTTATATGCCAACTTGTAACAATCATCTTTTTCTTCTTTTTAAAAAAAAAATATTTTTTTTTATTTCAGAGAGGAAGGGAGAGGAAGAGAGAGAGAAACATCAATAACAAGAGAGAATAATTGATTGGCTGCCTCCTGCATGCCCCCTACCAGGGATTGAGCAACATAGGCATGTGCCCTAACTGGGAATTGAACCATGACCTCCTGGTTCATGGGTCAATGCCTAACCACTGAGCACACTGGCCAGGCAATCATCTTTTTAAAAAAAAACAAATCAGGAGAAACCAAGATGGCGGCATAGGTAAACACCGGAGTTTGCTGCCTTGAACAACCACTTCAAAAATACAACTAAAAGACGAAACGGACATCATCCAGAACCACAGGAAAGCTGGCTGAGTGGAAATTCTACAACTAGGAGGAAAGAGGAAAACACTGAGACTCAGAGGAGGCAGTGTGGAAGTGAGATACTAAGGGGCGGAGTGCATGCAGAGCAGGCTGGCGGCTGAGGGCGGGGGTGTCGTTTTCAATTGGGAGGGAGTCTCAGGCTCTGAGCTCCAGTTCCGGGCGAGTCTCTAGGGACCCAGACTCAAACGGGAGAAGCGGGACTGTCTGGCATCGCTCAGAACCCTAGGGCAGCTTTCTCTCCGTGGGGCTTGCAGCG
>NW_006299245.1:3153305-3156221 GCF_000327345.1 Myotis davidii | reverse complement strand
AAAAATCATGCACCTATGGATGAGGACAGTGGGTGGGGAGTGAGGGCGGAGGGTGGGGTGGGAACTAGGTGGAGGGGAGTTATGTTGGGAAAAAAGAGTAACTAATGTAATAATCTGAACAATAAAGATTTAATTTAAAAAATAAATAAATAAAAATAAAAAAACCAAATCATACTTTCATCTGAACCACCCCTAAACAAAGGGTGACAGCTTTGTATTTGGAAATTAATTTTTGGTTATATTGTTTTCTAGGTTCAAAGTATCAATTTATTTATAAGTTGCTACAATATCTGCTGTATTTAAAAATACTTAATAAAAACTTACTTGCTGTTTTTCTGAATACCTAAAAAAAGAAGAAAAAAGCAGTACCATTTCATAAAGTAATCACTTAGAAGGTTCTGAATATTAGTAATTCCTTTTAATTTGTCTACAGTAGGAAAATAAGTTGTGTGTTCTTACCTGGTCATTTATAAATCAACATCTTTCTTGACTTTAACAAAACTTATACTGTGAATGATTGATTTTTCCCTCCCAAGTGCATACCATGTTAAGCTTCTCTGCCCTATCTTCTGTAGTGTTACCAAATATTTGATGCTATTCATAAATAAGAGATTCTTGAATGCTTGAAAGTTCTTTATAAATTAGAGAAAACAAACCTCTATTCTATTTGGCATAATTATTATTAATATTAATAAATCTCAGTTAAAAAATTAGAAATAACTACATTACCAAAAGAGACTGTTATACGTAAAGTGAGCTGAATGCAGAATAGTTTTATTGGAAGTAAAAACAAAAACACAAAGAAACATACTGTAATTATATATAACTTCACCCCTCCTGTTCTTTCTAATGATGGAAACAAGTAACCCAAGACGGGTAAGGCCTTTGAAAATATTTAAAATGTTAAGGTTAGTCAAAGAGAAATTTTTCAGAAAAAGTATTATAGGATATATAGGGATTTATAAGACAGGCTAGGCTTTGTTTTTTTAAAAACACAAGTCACAACAACGAGAAATATTTAGATAAATTCTTTTATACTGAACATTACGATAATACATTAAAGGCAGTCTGCATCATGTTGGCTTTCTTAAAAAGAGACTATTGAGCTTTATGCTGGCTAGAGATTAAGTGGAACTTTTTGATCCCATCAGGCTCTTTTCCTTTGAGCATTTTATTTCAGTTTTATTTTTACCTATAGGCTGTGGTCTTACTCTATGCACGGTACCTACTCTTGAGTTTTGGGTGACTACGGGTCTCACCTAATGACCTTCCAAGAGTTTTCCACTCTGGTCAAGCAGCAATGTCATGGCATGAGTTCGGGTGTCATGGTTCAGGCATGCAGCACTAGCCCTTGCCCTTTGCATTTACAGTCCAGGCCTTGACCAAAGACTCATTGGAAACCCTCACATGGACTTCTGGATCGACATCATCAGCTTTGAAATTAGCAGCCACTTCAGCAGCCCTAACTCTAATCCTTGATCCTTACTTCAGGGAAACTATGTATTTTGTTTAGTTTTATAATTATGGTAGAGGACAGATCTAGTACCAATTACTCCAGTATTTCTGGAAGTGAAAGCTCTATAGATAAATTATTAACCAAAATATAATCATGTTTTTTTTTCTCCTAAAAACTCTTTTCTTTCCTGAAGGATATATGCTAAAGCAATCCTTAATGATAAACATTACATGTGCATTGTAGGAGAAATTAAACATATGTTACCTTTTGTAACTTATGCTACTTGTTGGTAAACAAGATTTCCAGCATGCAGCAAAACAATGCAGGAATTAAAGCCAAACAGGTAAAGGTAAAACTGTAATTGTGCAGTTCATGGGGAATAGCAGTATGGCCACTTTAATTTTTCCTTTTTAAAAATTTACATATTCCTCAAGTTATCAGTTAAAAAGACATAGAAGCAATGACAACAGAGTAGTATTGACCTCGTAATTTCTCTAAATATCATTTCCACGTAAAGGAAGGAATCCTTCTTGAAAACATGACTGGCTTCAAGTCTGGGTCAGAGGATGTACACGAGAAGGCTGGGACGTCGTGCTGTGCTGGAAAGTAAGCGAAAAGAACTAACGGTGTTATATCAAAACTTCACAGGAGTTGTCACTGACTAATGATGGGACAGTGTGACTCTCAAAGGAAAAAAAAAGACAGAATTTGATTAAAACATGTGAGTATTAAAAGCCCTGAGTTTATAATAGTATTTAAAATAAAACGGTGGACTAAGAAACAAAATTCAGTGTACAACACTAGAAATAAATGGTATACTGATCAATAATTTGCAATATCAAAAGAATTAAGCATTTTTCTACCTTTCCAACATAAATTGTAAATCATGGTAACAAAAGACTCTAATGGATGAATAAAAGTCCTTTTTGAGAGAATTCCAGGTAATGAATCTAGAAGGAAGGACATAATTAGGAAAATCACTGTTTTGCTATCATGAACAAAAGGACTGATTTGGGCCATTCCCAGTAATGGATGCTAAAATCATCAGGTGAACTTTGATGGAGAATTTTGAAGTAAAGGAATTGAGATGTCATCATCTAAATCAACATATCAATCAGTGTCACTAAAGTAAGACAATAGGACAATGTGTACTTCCAAAGTGATGCCTTATGAAGTACAAAGCATATAGAATGATTTTGTGAAAAAGAAAATAAAGTACCTGAATTGACTCAAATCTTAACTTATACCCAGTCTAACAAAATATACGGTGAAACACCACAAGAAAGAATCAGCTAATCTAGACTGTGGATCATTATAACTGATCTAATTTCTTCAAAAAGGCAATGATATAAAATATACAATGGGAGGAGGAGAAACTGGTCTATATTTAAAAAAAAATAGAGAGAGAGAGGAGGAATATCTGGATTGGATTCAAATTCAAACTAAGCAAATGTAAAAAA
>NW_006299245.1:3147058-3153256 GCF_000327345.1 Myotis davidii | reverse complement strand
ATGAAAATTTATTTTTTTCATTTTACTATTGTGTCTCTTTGGAAATTTTTAAAATGCCAATTTATAAAGAAATGATGATGCCTTTAAATTATATTTTATTATCTTTAAAGAAAAGGGATTAAAACAGGATTTATTTAAAAACTAGAGGCCCAGTGCATGAAATTTATGAATGGAGGGGAAGGGGTCCCTCATCCTGGCCTGCCCCCTCTCCTAATCCGGGACCCCTCAGGGGATGTCCAACTGTTAGACATCCCTCTTGCAATGTGGGATCACTCGCTCCTAACCGCTCACCTAACTGCCTGCCTGATCACCCCTAACTGCTTGCCTGCCTGCCTGACTGCCTGATCGCCCCAACCCCTCTGTCTGCCTGCCGAATCGCCCCTAACCACTCGCCTGCCTGCCTGATCACCCCTAACCACTTTGCCTTCTTGATTGCCCCTAACCTCTCACCTGCCTGCCTGCCTGATCACCTCTAACCGCTTGCCTGCCTTCCTGATCACCCCTAACTGCCCCTGCCTTGGCCCCTGCCACCAGAAGGACATCCAGAAGGTTGTCTGGCTGTTGGGTCTAATTAGGATATTACCCTTTTATTATTATAGTTGTAATGTTAATTTCCTTAATTATCCAGGACAGGAACTTGAGCTCAGTTCATATATAGTGTCGATATGATACATACCACATCAGATAGGAAGCAGATGGTACCCTCAAAGAGGTTAACTAATGCAGGAGGCAGGCCATTAATGTATCTTGCTCTCTCCCTCTCCCTTACTCTCTCTCTCAAGTTAACAATAACATATTTAATAAGTAAATAAATAGTAAATAAATAAAAGTTTATAATATGTATTATGTAATTATATAATTGAACTTTGCTATAAGAGTAGAACTTAAATGCTCTCACAGAAAAAGGATAAGTATGTGAAATGATGAATGTATTAATTAACTAGAGGGATTCCTTTCACAATGTACGTGTATATCAGATCATCACAATATACCTTAAATATTTTACAGCTTTGTGAATTATAGCCCAATGAGTAAAAAAAAAAAATGTCCATTACTTTAAGTGGAATACTAACATATTACATTTTAATAATATTTGATCACTATGTTTATATTTAAAATCATACAAAAAATGTGTCCTTTTCCCCAACATGCACTTTCTTTTTCATTTGCCAAACTTTTAAATAACATTTTTGCCTCTGTTTTTAATAGTTATAGTCACTTGAAAGGCAAACTACCTGAAGTTAAAAATACTATTAATTTTTAACTCAAGTTATAATTTATAGAATTCTATAAGTAAGGTATCCATGAAAAAAAGCCATCTAAATGTAATTTTTAAAACTGTATTATGGATGTGGCAAGTACTTAAACACAAGAATTTAAAGACATGGGTTGAAAACTATATTTGGTAAAACTGTATGAACCAAGATCATGCTATTTCTTTTAATTTCCAAAGTGTACTGAAAAGGTGAAAGAAAATAAATTTGGTTAAGAAATTTGGTGCTTCACAGTCTCATTCATTTTTGTATCTGCACTGCTTAGGCTGAGTGAATGAAAACATTAAAAATCAGGATTAAGTCACTATTCCTTTATCCCAAATATTCTTATAGTTTTTACTTAAAAAGAAATTGTACCAGACCAATTAAAGAAGCAAGGAAGACTTGCAATAGAGGAGAGAAACTATTGTAAGAAGGGAAAAAGTGTGAACTCAACTCCACTAAGCAAAAGGTGGAAGAATGCAAAAGGATTGAAGGACATTGGCGAAAGGTGTGTTTGGTCAATGTGATTAGGCCGTCTGTGTTTGCTAATTGGCATTTACAGAAGTTAGGCTCCTGCCTCCCACAGAAACTGGGATACAGAAGTACTGTCTTTCTAGGATTACTTTTCACAAAGATGACTCCAGATCTTTGGATTGTAGAATATTTCCATTTCAAAGAGGCTGAGAATTTACAATTCAAGTTTTCTAAAGAGAAAGACAAATATCACATGATCTCACTTATATGTGGAATCTAATGAACAAAAGAAACTGACAAACAAAATAGATCCAGAGACATGGAAGCATGCAACAGACTGAGGATCCTCAGAGGGAAGGGAGGTGGGGAGGGAAGAGATTAACCAAAGAACTTGTATACATATATGTATAACCTATGGACACAGGCAACAGTGCTGTGAAGGCCTGAGGAGGGGACAGGCATGGGGAGAGACAGGGTCCATGGGGGGAGAAAGGGGACACCTGTAATACTTTAAAAATAAAGATAAATTTTAAAAAATAAAAATAAAGTAAATGTTCTGAGAAGGGAGTTCAGGGGCCTATAGTCAGAAAGAAACTTGTCTAAGGTTTAGTCAAGTTGAGGGGAACACTAAGGAAAAGCCATCTTTGTCAACTATACTAATATTCTAATTATAAAAATTTCATGAAACAATTATGTACTTTGTACTTGATGCTCTAAAGGCATTTGGGGACCAGTAATGTATCACTATTGGAAAGCAATCTTATGTTTAAATTCTAGAAAATTTGGTTCATTATACCTTTAGTTTTACTTCAAAATATTATATTTCCATAACCAAGGCTTCCATATAATAGGCAAAAGGCTCTGAGGGTTCTTTATTCCAGGGTGTATCTACCTGTTGTCATAGATAATGAGGGCCAATGAGTAGCCCAACAGTTGAAAGAATAAATCCTATCTATTAACTAGAAAGGAACTCTATAAATCAGGGCTCCCTTGTGGGAGGGTTGGCATAAACATGAATTGTAAATTAATGCATAAAAAACCATTGCATGAGCAAAAGTTCCTCTAGTAAAGAAAATCCACCATCATATTTTCTCTTCCCTTTCTCTGATTAATACGTAATTTACATTCCTAAAAAGTCTAGCCTCTTGTCTAAAAAGTGTATACCTGCTGCTTCTTGAACTGCTTGTTTTTTGTTTGTTTATTTTGTTTTTTTAATCTGGGTGGAAGTACACAGAGGAGTATGTTGGTAAAATATTTATAGAAGAATATGTCTGAAATCCCTTGAAAAGGCAAGCAGAGAAAAACAAGTAATTTTTTTTTTCAAAAAAAGGGACAAATCTGAAGATATCTTTTCATAGATGTTGCCAGAATGTTGGAATTTAAAACATTTGAAATAAATATGCTTAAAAAAAGAAAGAAAGACTATTTAGGTACAGAAAGAATATCTGCAAATCTCTAAGGAAAAAGGAAGAGGGTCAACAAAGGATTATGATGACAATTTATAGAATTAGAGAAAGGAGGTCATTTTCTGAAAATACTAAAGTCCAGTCTATGTTTCAGGAAGATAAACTGAAAACTGAACATCAGTTAGAACCAGTCTATATACGTATATAGCATACATTATTTGTAGTTTTGACTGTGTCATCTATTTCTGCACATACTCGAATGATAAAATTGGCCAATAGTAAGACCAAAAAATACTGTTAATAAAAGTATTTTAGGTGTGTAAATGGCATTATATTTCTAAGTACATCGTAAGTGTTCAATAAATGGTATTATTATTCAATACTCAATATTGGCATCTTAGTAGAATTCTGTATGGCATTTTATATGTGGTATTGCTTTTTAGCATATACTATAGCATATAATATAGCATTTTACTAAATCCATCTGCCCTTCACCAAGTTAAAATATCTTACCAATAATTAGAAAGTGGTAGACTAATAACTGTTAAGATGGGGGTCTTCATGATTAATTTATTGTCATTTTATAAAAATGGAGATTCATCCTCCAAAACTGCTGCAGTAGCAGAAGTACATTTACTTTGTTTTATGTCAACTGGGAGAGTCCTCTGTATATAATAGTGTAGTTCAAATACAGTTCAATTTATGATGCAGGCAAGAAGGTAAATCATAGAACAATGTTCTAAAAATAGTTAGTGATTACCTGTCTGCTTCCTGAGTTTCAGAAGCTATAATAAAGCAGCTCACTTCTATTTCATTCAGACAATAGCCACCACATTCAATTGGCCAAATATAAAGCTATGGGGAACTCAATAATTAATGTAACCTTAGGTTTTAAATTCTGTGTTCTTCTAATTAATGTTTGTGAGTAATTTTTTGAGAAGGTAAATCTACATGATGCTATTAACGACTTTTTAAAATTTTTTGCTGGTCAGGAAATCAACATCCCAGCCTTCCCTTTGGTATTGCTCTTAAGCTCATACCTGAGCATAATGTAGTCACTGTGACACAGCATGGAGTCCCAGATCTTTAATGAGCTGGGCAGAATGACTGGGGTTAGAAGTACTTGAATGTCCACAGGGAGTCCTGCAAGCTTCTTCATTGCCAAAAAGATAAAATTGGAAAGGAAGCACCACAGCCTTTGGTCAATATATAAACTCAAAAAAAAATTACCTATAGCAATGTTATGTAATTTACTTTATACTGTAATTATAATTTTAATCTACATAATTAGTAATTTTAGTTTTAGTAATTTATTTTATTGACAGTAAAAAATCAAATAAATCTGATTTTGTTAAAAGCCAAATATCCTTTGAGATATATCAGATAAATCCATGTGGCATCTGTATTTTTGTCATACATATCCACTATGACTATGAAAGTCAGTAAAGCTTTATATCCCCCTGTTTTCCAAAACTCCTTTAACTCAAATTCTTCTTTGTCAACCACCTATGACATTTGTCTTCCAGATTTACAGTTAAGCCATTTGTCAGACGTTTCTTTACTCCTGGCACATAGAACACAACCAGCTGTTTTCAATCTTTATTCCTACCAAGCCTTTTGGCTCAGTGACAACATCTCACCTCAAAAGATTCATTGGTGTCTTGACTACATAGAAAGCCAAATGAGTATCCAGAGTCTCAGACCACAGGAAAATGCTTCTGGGAAATGAAAGACTGTTATAGTTGCCCACCGTAATGATAAAAATGGCCAAAAGTACAATTTGTTTACAGATCACCTAGGATAGGACACGACTCTTCATGCTACAGAGAGTCAATGCTGAACACTTCCCGCTTAGAAAGAAAAGAAACACTGCTGTACCAGCTGCTGGGATTGTTCATCGTAACTTCTCTAGAATACCTACATTTTTAAACATCTAAAAAGTTCATGTTCCATAAAAATCTATGACAAAATTTTAAGAATATTTAATATTTTAAAAAGTGAACTTAAAAATGTAGTCAACATGATTGACCTTTGTTTTTTATTCGCTAACACTTTTTATTAATCAGGTCATTTGGTTGTTCCTCATAGAATTAAGATTGCCTACTTTTGTTAGTCCTACCTAACAAATTGCAGGCAGCTCAGCAAGGCAGCAGCTACAACACATCCCTTCACGATGCTGTGTGTCTTCATGCCCACGTCTCTTTGTGATATAAAGGGGATGGTAGACGGACCGGAAAGAGCAATGAGAAATGCACAGATGATCTCTAATGGTGCCTTCTGGCTCATGGACTCTGGGGCCCAAGAAAATCTAAATGACTCATTTAACTCCATTTCTGCCCAGATGGTACTCGTTACATATATATTCAGTGTATATATATTCAGCAATCATAAAAAAATAAGTTTAGGAATAATGCTGCATCAAGCATATTGTAACCTTTCTTTCTAGGGATTTTTACTGAATTTTTCTCTCCATTGACTACCTCCCCTCCCCAAATTTTTATTTCATATAAAAATATTTATCAAAGCAATATAAAATATAAAGCAGTTTAAAAATAGAGAGCATTGAAAAATCACACTTCCCACTGCTAATCCCCAGTGCAATGACCTCTCTGTTTCAGTTGTCTCTTCTGTTACTTACCTATAGTTTTCTAGGAAACAAGTTGATGCCATCATTTCTTAATTTGTATCTTTGTACCTATATATTGACTTCCTTTTATGGCAGATAAAGATTTAGTTTCCCTGTGTTCTTGCTATTCCTTTTCTTCCACTCAATATGAAAATTATAATTTTTAGTTAAATTAGAAATCAATGTTTAGAATATCATGGTTGTGTAAATGTTATTGTTGAGTATACTGTGATTTATATGTCCTTTATTGAATACCTTTTAATGGTTTTTACTTTTTTCCCCATAAATTTGTTGTTGACTTTTCTGGTGAAAATCAAAAATGATAGAAAAATATGGAAGAGTAATGTTAAAGACACACAAAGGGAAATTTAAAAACTAAAAGTCATGTCAATGTATTACAGTTCTTCAGAGAATCAGAGTCAAATACACACACACA
>NW_006299245.1:3123944-3147018 GCF_000327345.1 Myotis davidii | reverse complement strand
GGGCCGGAACAAAAGCATGGATGGAGTGTTTGTGTGAACTAATATAAATTCAAAGTAAACATCATTACATAAAAGGGTATGGTCTTTTTTTTTCAATAGTTTTAATCATTTCAAATGGGCCGGATCCAGCCTGCGGGCCGTAGTTTGCCCACGGCTGGGCTAGGTCCTCGCAGTCCCAGCTGCCTCTTGGCCCCCGTGGCCTGCCCACTGGTCATTCTGGAAGGCCGTCCTGCCGTCCTGTCTAATTAGCATATTAGCTCTTTATTATATAGATATATATTTTACTTATATATAATTGATCTATGGTTATTTTATTTATATGTGAAATAAGAAATTGGCTCACACAACTATGGGGCCTGGCCATCTGCCATGTGGGCCAGCAAACTCAACACTCAGGAGAGTCGGTGATGCAGTTCCAGTCCAAAGGCCAGCAGACAGACCCAAGAAAGCTGCTGATGCAGAATTAGTCCAAAGGTAGTCTGCCGGAGAACTCCCTCCAGATCAGACAGGCCAATCTTTTTCTTCTATTCAGGCTTTCAACTCACAGAATGAAGCCCACTCACACCATGGAGAGCAATCTGGTTATTCACAGTTTACTGATTTAAATGTTAATCTCCGCCAAAAATTACTCTCCTAGTTGATACATAAAATTAACCTTCACATCCATAGTTTTCTTAACTACAAGCACTATATTTAAAATGACATTCTACTTGACCAGAATTTTCCCCAATATGCACATTTTAAGAAAATTATGAGAAAAAATGGTCTCCTTTGTATATCCTTATGTGTTTAAAATAGTAATTGACTTTGTTATAATGGGCTGCTATAAGCTTACTATGGCTTGTTTTTACCAGGGGATACAAAAGTTCAAATAAAAAGAGAACATGAGCTTTCAGTGACTATAATAGAAGCAGGGGGGAAAAATAAACTATAATTTAAAAAATATGAGTGTTCTGCCTGTCTTCAGGGTTCTATTATTTTTTAAAATTGTTTTCACTTTTCTAGACCTGTGCTATACAATGTGGGAGCCATTAGCTACCTGTGGCTTTTAAAATTTGAATTAATTAAAATAAAATATGATTGTAAATTCAGTTCCATAGTCACACTAGTTCCTTCTTTCAAATATGCAGTGGCCACATGTTCTTACTCCACTGCACAGAGCAGATATAGAATATTCATATCAGCATGGAATGTTCTGCCCTGGGCAAACATATAGAATTATTAATGACTAGAAGCCCAGTGCACAAAAATTTGTGCACTGGCAGCAGGAGAGGGCGGGTGTCTCTCAGCCCAACCTGTGCCCTCTCACAGTCTGGGACCCCTCGGGAGATAATCACTTAGGCCAGCTCCCCTGGTGGCAGATGGCATTTCCGATCCTGCGGTGCCTGCCCCGTCTCCCCCAGTCGCATACAGCAGGCCCAGATCCAGCGCTGGGGTGGGTGACAGCTCGGGATCACGCTGCCACCCGCCCTGCCTGCCCCACCCCACACACGGCAGGCCTGGATCCCATGCTGGGGCAGGCGGCAGCTCAGGATCGCACTGCCACCCGCGCAGGGGAGCGCAGTGGGATCTGCCTGCAGTATGCAAATTTAATGGCCATCTTTGTTGGGTTTATTTGCATACTCTTCTGATTGGCTGATGAGCATAGCAAAGGTATAGTCAATTAGCATCTTTGTCTTTTATTAGTGTAGATGAACAAATATATTATTCCTATCTTAAAAGATAATTGAAGCATGAGTTGGATTTCTAAAAACTGCTTGATTCTCTTTTCCATTAATTAAAGCTGTTTGAAATTGAAAACCAAAAACTTGGACAAAATCTAACCTTTAAAACATTCCATTAGGACTTCTTGATTCTTACAACTCAACCTATAATAAAGGCCAAGACATGAACGATAACAGGAGGAAGAGCAATGTGGTTCATATTTGGGAATGTGGTACATGAAAGGAGAGAGCTAGGCTGTCAGGGGTGGGTAAGGACTAGCTTCTGAAGGTGTATGTCAAACATGTTAAGAAGTTTAACTTGAAAGCTTCAGTAGGAACTTTTCTGAACCCCAAAAACAGTTTGGATTGGGAATTAGAAACAGCAATTCCAGGGGCAGAATATGTTTGATACATTTATGCTGTATAGGTTGCACACTGGATGTACACTTGTCACATCCTCTCTGAAGGCATTCTTTTCCCCCAGTCTAGGTTTAAAAGTATTGAATTATTTTACAATTTTAAAATGCTTGATTTCATAGCAAACTGAACTATGGGCTTCTGGGCTCTGTTCTGGCTATCCTACATAGCAAAACTTTTATGGAATGAGCACCTGCAGGGCCCCCTTGATGGAACCTTTGCACTCAGGCTTGTCACCCAAGATCTGCATTGCTCATATATATCACTTGCCCAACTCCTTTATAGAATTTGAATTTATGATCATTTCATTAGGTTATGTCTAAACTCTTGCCTAACAGAAAATTATTTCCCAAAATGTCCGCTATGCCACCAAATTCCATAAATAGAGACCTTGTTTTTTATTTACAAACTCTACAAAATTACCAGGCAGAGGGCAGATGGTGTACTATGGGAAAAATTAATAATTTTATTCTCATGTTAATGAAGATTTGTTTATTAATGCCTGAATAGGGAGTAGAGTACTCAGTGAAGGTGACATATAGGGTATATAACTGTTCATGGGTTGAACTTGGAAGCTATTGATACCAAAAGGTTTATGAAACTCTGAGTGATCAGGTTGCAGGGATGAGAGATAAAACAAACAGTCCATAGAAATCAACAAAATTAATTTACTTTTAAAATTAGTGTGTAAAATTCCCTGACTTGTGATAAACACGGCAGCTTAAAAAGCTGCTCACATTGGCTTTTGAACAATTCTGAGTTAGTTGCAGAATTTTGAAATAGTGGCTTAAATATACATCCTTATTAAGCGTATAATATGTTTAATATTCTGTGGTAGCTTGAACTCAGAAGCACTTTTAAATCTCATACTGTTCTATATTTTCATGAAAAACAACTGAAATCTGTTGTTTTCTCTTCAAGATACATGCAATTAGTCTACATTGGCATTGCTCTAAGAGTAAACATCATTAAAATTGTAATGAATCCACTCATACAGCCATTAATAAAATGTGAATAAAATCCATATTTTAAAAATCACATGGTTCTTTCTGTAAATCTATTCAACTTTCAACTTTTCTATTTTGTCTCAGGCAATCTGGAATTGAGATTTACCACAGTCAGCAGTTGTTGGAATGGTTTGATGCCCTATGCGATGATAAAAATTGGGTCAGAGAATTTAGGTCCCATTTGGGAAAATAGAGTAAATAGAGTATATGATCCTTTTACTCATTCAAAAACATTGAAAAAAATATGACTATGTAATACAAGCATGTCAAACTCGTGGCCCTTGGGCTGCATGCCTCGTTTATTTGGCCCATGTTAGCCTTTGAGGTTGACTTGCTTGATAATACTTTCACTAGTCCTTGCTGAGACTATACAGAAGAGAAGACATGGTTCCTGTTTATCAGGAGCTAGCGCATAGCCAGGAGGAAAGACAGCTAACTAGTAACTTGTGATAGCTGTAGTAATGATCAGAGGTGACTACAAAGGGAGCAGATGCGGAGGATAGATTAGTATTGCCATGAGAAGCAGAGTTTTCCAAAAAAAGAAATAACAGTGAATTGAACTTAAAAGCAGACTATGATTTTATCTCAAAGCGAAGGGATCTATGAAAGCACATGGCAGGATCCCAGAGTCATAAGTAAACTCACATGAAAATAAATTTGATGAGTGATAAGGTGGCTACAGGATATTGGGACCAGATGGCAAAGTGTTTTACATTGAGGCATTGTCCAAGAAAAATTGAGACAATTGGGAAATATATACCAAGAATCTTGGAAGTTATATATGTATTTTGAGAAACTTCATGTCTGGGAGTTTATTCTAAGAAAGTAATGCAGAATAGACAAGGATGTTCCTCACAGCATTATATAAAAGACAAAAATTTAGAGACATCTGCAATGAATAACATTAGAGGCCTAAAACAGGCCTAGACCTTTAGAATAGACCTTTAGAATTATCTATATTTCAGTCTGTAAGGATAAGATTTTATAGTTAAAGCAAATTGAGTTAGACAGGATGAACTTCCAACATCTCTCATTCTTTCAGGGAATGACTGGGGAAAACAACTGGTTGGCAAAGCGACTCTTCCAGACAGGTTTCTGCATTTGTATCTATCGCTTCACTCTCATTTTGCAGTACCCTTTGTTTATACGCTTTATTTATACTTCTTAAAGCGAAATGTATCACTTTTCCTTAAAGTGAAACATTTGTAATATGTTCAATATACACTAAGTCAACCTCCTATCACAGGTAGCTTTTAAATTCATGCTAACCACTAAGTTAAAGAATGGCATATGAAGCCAGATTGCTAGAATGCAGATTTGGACTTCACCTAGATGACCTTTGGCAATTTACTTTGGCCTTCTCGCCCTCAGTTTACTCATCTGTAAAATTTGGATTAAAAATACTACCTACCTGTTATGGCTTGAATTTTTGACTCTCAAGTGCTCATTTGTTGAAGTACTAAGTCCCAGTACACCAGATTATTAACTTATTTGGAAATAAGGCTATTGCAGATATAATTAAATAAGGGCCTAATCCAATAAGACTAGTGTTCTTATAAAAAGGGGAAATTTGGACAGACTTATAGGAAGAACGTTACGTGAAAATGAAGACAGAGATCTACAAAGCAAAGAATTCCAAAGATTTCCAACAGAAACTAGGAAAGAGGCATGGGACAGCCTCCCCCTTCCCAGCCATCAGAGGAACCAAACCTATGAAAAAAAAATGTATATATATATATATATACACACACACACACACACACACACACACACATACATATATATAAAACATATATATATATTACTTTGCAGCTGATCGATGTCTCTCTCTCATCGATGTTTCTAACTCTCTATCTCTCTCCCTTCCTCTCTGTAAAAAATCAATAAAATATATTTAAAAAAAAGAAAAGAAAAAAAAGAAAGTATTACGGATGTTCCCCCTTTTTCTCCCCATTAACTCCTGTCTCCCCTGCTTCCCCCTCCCAGGCCTTTACCTTACTATTGTCTTTGTCTATAGGTTATGCATATATGCAAATAAGTTCTTTCGTTAATCTCTGCCAGCCCCTTCTAGCGCCTTTCCTCTGAGATTCCGGTCTGTTCCATGCTTCCATATCTTTGGATCTATATTTTTTGTCAGCTTATTTGTTCAATAGATGCCGCATGTAAGTGAGAGCATATGATACTTGTCTTCCTCTGACTGGCTTATTTCGCTTAGCATAATGCTCTCAAGTCCCTCCATGCTGTCTCAAAGTTTCTTTTAAAAAAATTCCATTTAATTTTTTAAAAAATATTCTAGCCTTTCCTCTAGATTGCCCCCTGTTCCAGGAAATGCTGCCATCTTTTTTTTTATAACCTTTGATGTAAAAACTTTAACTCAACTTAGATTTTTTATATCCTTCATGATTGGTCACAACAATCTTATTTTTGTTTTATTTTGTTTTATTTTGTTCAGATTTTCATAACATTTAGGTTATCTTTTGAAATATGTTTTTATTTATTTTTTAGAGACAGGGAGAAGGAGAGAGAGATAGAAACATTGATGAGAAACATCAATTGGCTGCCTCCTGCATGCTCCCTACTGAAGATCAAGTCCACAATGCAGGCATGTGCCCTGACCAGAAATGGAACCACCATCTCTTTGTGCACAGGATGACAGTCAACCAACTAAGCCATACCAGCTGGGCACATTTAGATGATCTCAATAGTTTCCATATTGTCTTTCCTATACATTTTATACACTGATATTCAACATATGCTCTTTTGAGCCCATCATCTCCTTGCTGGAAAATATACAGTTTTCAGAAACTGGCTTAAACTCTTCAATTTAGCATTTAAGATTCTTCATGAATAATTGACCATTTAATTGATATTTTACTCTCATTTACATTAGCAGTTATTCTCAGGGGCAGAGAACATAGCAAAAGAAAGCCTTCTGCTTTTGCATTTCACCTTGTGCCAAACAAATACTATCGTTCAATTTTCCTATAGTCTTTCTCCTTTTTTTTAGAGCAATTCACTTTATCATTTTTATTAACTATATTGTATTTATGAAAAAGTTTATAAAATAATATGATGAATATCCATGTGCTCATTATCCAGAAATATAGAGAATTCTTTAAAAATCTTGGCAGTTCAGTATGCATTTCTCCTCAATCTAATCTCTCTTCTTAAACTTCAGAGAAAATCGTCTCCATGAGTGTCTTTATACTTGCATTGTTTTCATCTCTAAATAATGTACAGTATTATTTTAACATGTAATATTTTATATTTATCTTGCATGTATTCTTTCTTCTGTAACTGTTTTACTCAGTATTATGCCTTTGGTACTCATCATGTTGATGTAGCTCTGGTTAGATTATTTTCTCTTTTGTATGGATTTTTATGTATGACTATGCCAAATGAATCCATTGTCCTATTGGTGCACATTTAATTGGTAATTGATTTGATTTTATTCATTTAACAAATATTTATCAGTCATTTAGAATAAGAGGAAAATGAAGCCCTCATTTTCCTGAAGCTTATGTTTTTGTACAAATCCATTGTAAACTTACAGTGGTGACATTGCTGGGGGATTGATTATTCATTTATTTAACATCAATAGATAGTTTCAACATTTTCACCATAGAACTTGTAGCAGAATATTAGCATGCTACCTGATCTATAGCTGCACCAATACAAACAAATGTTACCAGCCAAATGGATATGAAATCATCTTTCCATCAGCTTTAACATGCAATTCCTTAATTACTGGAAATATACACATTTTATTAGTTTGTTTTTGCTCTTTATGTTCATAGGCCATTTGTGTTTTCTGTGCTTTTGCCCATTTTACTCCTGGAATATTAGACTTTTAAAAACTGATTGGTGGGAGTTCTTTATATTTTTTGCATGCTAATCTTATAATTTTCTCTATATAATTTAAAGTATCTCTCATATTTACTCTGTATAATTTTCTCTACAAAATCTTAATACTTTTGATACATTTGTCTTTTTTAAAATGTTTTTCTCTGATTTCAGAGAGAGGGGGATAGAGTTAGAAACATCAATGATGAGAGATCTTCAGTTGGCTGCCTCCAGCACACGCCCTGGTGGCGACTGAGCTCACAATCTGGGGCATGTACCCTGACCAGGAATCAAACCGTGATCTTCTCATTTATGGGTTGACACTCAACCACTGAGCAATACCGGTTAGGCTGATACATTAGTTTTAACTTATATATTACCTTTTGTATATGACATCTATAAATTACATTTTCTAATGTTTTTGTGATTGTGGAAGGATTTTATATGGGGAAATAAGTTGGCAAACTTTTTCTATAAAAGTGTAGTTAGTAATATGATTTGGGGCTTTGAATAATAAAAAGCAAAATCTAGCAACTGTTCTCACCCAAAAGCTAAGAGATTTTTTACATTTAAAATCATTTTGGTAGATAGGTCTTAGAAAAAAAAAAACAGGCAGCAAAATGGATTTGGTCTGCAGGCTGTAGTTTGCTGACCACTCATCTAAATTATAGCACACTTGCCAAAGTCTATTTTCAAGTGTAATAGTTTTATACATTTGTGTGAGATTTTTAGGTAGGCAATGATATCATCTTTGATATGGAATAGTTTTACTTTTCTTTTTAATTATCATAAAATTACTTCCTTTATTTTACTGCATTTTATTAGGACTTTCAGAAAAATATTGAGTAAAGTGTTGATTGTCATATCGTTCTTGTTTTTTTTTATATTTGTTCTTGTTTTTTATATACTGGCATATCTCATTTTATTGTGCTTTGCTTTATGGCACTTCACAAGTGTGGTATTTTTTTTTTTTAACAAATTGAAGACAAAACCCTCCACCAGCAAAAATATTACCACTTAATTATGGGAGTTACTTCATTACAGTGTTCTGGAACCAAAACCTCAGTATCTCCAAGGTAAACTTGTATTAGTGATCATCTTAATATTTCACCATTGGGTATGGTATTTGTTAGGGGCTTGTATTAGTATTTTCATCAGCTTAAGGGATTGTCTTCTGTTCCTAGTTCCAAAGGATTATAATAATTATTATTAATTACCATGAATGCACATTTAATCATGTTTAATTTTTTTCTTCATTTTTAAATTAAGATTATCATATTTTCCTCTTATCATGACTAAAGCAAAATAAGAGATTTTCTGATGTTAAATTCTTTTGCATTACTTGTATTTACATATTGCTAAATAAGATTTTCTATTTATTAAGAACTTTTCACCTATGATAATATGTGAGATTAATTTACAAATTTTCTTTGTCATATCGTCCTTTTCTGGCTTTGGTATCAATGCTATATTCGCTTAATAAAGTGAATTGGAGAGCATACTCACTTTACCACTCTTTCAAAGGATTTATATGTAATTGAAATTGCCTGTTTCTTGAATATATAGGTCTCACCTGGAAAAAAACACTTGAGACTAGTAGGTTTAAGGTGTGTGTGTTTGTGTGAGTGTGTGTAGATTTTTACTATGGGTTCCAATTTCTTTAATGGCTATATATCTATTAAGATTTTTGTTTCTTAAAAATGAGGTTTGATAAGATGTTTTAGGAAATTGCTTATTTTCATCTAAGTTTTCAAATTCATTGGCATAGATTTGTACTACTTTAAGTTTTCAGATATTTTATTATGGAAAATTTCCAAACATTCATCAAATAAAGTAATGAAATAAACTGCCATGCACTCATTGCCCAACTTTAATTATATATAATTATATAAATACTAGAGGCCTGTTGCACGAAAAGATTCGTGCAATAGGCTTTCCCTTCCCCCTGGCTGCTGGCACCAGTTTTCCTCTGGCACCCAGCACCCAGACCTTCACTCTGGCCACCGCCTTCCATCTTCGCTCTGGACACAGTCTTCACTGTGACTGGAGCCTTCAGTCTTTGCTCCTCGCTCCGGCGGCAGTCTTTAGTCTCCAGCCAGACCTGCTCCTATAGCTCTTTCCACCCCCCACCCTCCACCTCATAGCTTGATCGCTGCGTCACCTGCAGACCTCGCCAATGGGCTTCTGGGTTCCAGGGGGCCGCCTTGCCTCCGGCCCGGCTTTCTGATCAAGATCGGCCGCAGGCAAGGCAGCTCCTGGGTCCCGGGCTGCCGCCTTGCCTGTGGCCTGGCTTTCTGATCACGATCACTGGCTGGAGGGTGGGCAAAGGCAGCCCCAGTTCTCCAATCCAGGGCCACCCAGTTCTTGCCTGCAGCCTGGGTTTCCGATCACCATTCTTCTGTCCTTCCCCTTTCACCTCCCATCATTGTGCCTGCGTATGCAAATTAACCGCCATCTTTCTTTGCAGTTAATTTGCATATCACCCTGATTAGCCAATGGGAAGCATAGCGAAGTTATGGTCAATTACTCTGTTTGTCTTTTATTAGATAGGATTGTACTATATTATTTTATTTATCTTCCTGACAGACTTTTTTGGTATAAATATTTTAAAGCAAATTTAATAAGTCATATAATTTTACCTGTAAATAATTTACTATGTATCAATTAATCTATAATAATAAAAGCATAATATGCTAATTAGACCGGACAGACAAATAACCTTTCGGATGTCATTCCGGATGTCCTTTAGGATGAAGCCGCAGCAGCGGGAGCTGAGGCAGAGGCAGTTAGGAGCGATCAGGCAGGCAGGCAGACATAGGGGTTAGGGGCAATGAGGCAGTCAGGCGAGTAGTTAGGGTCGATCAGGCAGGCTGGCAGAGTGGTTAGGGGCAATCAGGCAGGCAGACGAGCAGTTGGGGCCATCAGGCAAGCAGGCAAATGGTTAGAGGTGATCAGGCAAGCTGGCAGAGGTGGTGAGGGGTGATCAGGCAGGCAGGTGAGTGTTTTGGGGTGATCAGGCAGGCAGAGGGGTTAGTGGTGAACAGGCAGTCAGGCAGAGTGGTTAGGGGTGACCAAGCAGGCAGGAAAAGTGGTTAGGGACAATCAGGCAGGCAAGCAGTTAGCAGCCAATGGTCCTAGATTGCGAGAGGATCCTGGATTGCGAAGGGTGCAGGCCGGGCTGAGGAAACCCCCACCCCCGTGCACGAATTTCGTGCACTAGGCCTCTAGTAAATTAATAATGACCAATATATGTATTTTAATACACTGTCTTCATTTAGCTTACCTCATTTTGGGGGAATGAGCAGAATGCACCTTTTTGAGGAAAATAATTATGCCACTAAGTTCAGTCTGATTTTTTTCTGTCGTTTCTCACTTAGTAGTAATGAGTTCAAATGCTTACATGACCTTGTTAATCACTTTATCTTCATGGCTCAAAATTATCCTGTAATGATAAGATAATGTTGATCAGAGAGAAAACTTGATTAGAGAATTTGAATTTTAGTTCTCATTATCTATGTGATTTGCCAAATCTCTTGCATCTCCAATTCCTTAATTGGATAAACAGAGCAAAGATGCTTCTACTGAGAATGCAAGAATTTAGACATGTATTAATGCACTTGCTAATCCTTAAATGCTGTAGAGAATGTGATGTGCAAAAGCCATGTAGAATGCTGTGATTGGTCAGTTCAAATTTACCTCCACTTATGAAAAAAGAATTCAATGTGCATGATCTACTGATGGCATAGAGGAAGCCCCGTCTCTGTATATTAGGCAACATGTTTTGAGTTTGGTATATAATAATCAACATGAACAGAATTTTGCAGAAAAATATCCTATATAATAAAAGGGAAATATGCAAATTGACCCAACAGCGGAACAACCAGTGGCTATGATGCTCACTGACCACCAGGGGGCAGACGCTCGATGCAAGAGGTGCCCCCTGGTGGTCAGTGTGCTCCCAAAGGGGGAGCGCTGCTCAACCAGAAGCCCAGAAGCTGGGTTCATGGCTGGTGAGCACAGTGGCAGTGACGGGAGCCTCTCCTGCCTTCATGGCAGTGCTAAGGATGTCTGACTGATGGCTCCCAGACTGCGAGAAGGTGCAGGCTGGTCTGAGGGACACTCCTGAGTGCACAAATCTCATGCACCAGGCCTATAGTCCTATATAATAAAAGCCCAGTGACCAAACGGAAGAACAACCAGAACGACTGGTCAACCAGTCACTATGATGCGCACTGACCACCAGGGGGCAGACACTCAATGCAGGAGTTGCCCGCTGGTGGTCAGTGCCTCTCGGTTGCCTGGAATGGGCGGCTGCTCCCACTGCAAACCCCAGGACAATGAGCAGGAACCTGGGCTGCAATCATCTTCTCCTTGCCCCAGGCTCCTCCTCCTCTCTTCCTGCCACCTCCTCCAGATGCCTGCAGTCCACCCAATCTGCCACCAGCATGCAGAGCTGACTCTGGAGGCTGGGAGGTGGGGTCATGGCCGCGGCAGGATTGAGGCCTACTTCACGGCCTCTCACTGCTATTATCCCTGTGCCAGGTCCCGACCGGGTCCCCTAGAGAGGCGAGTGCTCCAGCTCCACGGACAATGCTGGACCAGGGAGAAGCCGCTCAGAGGGCAGGTCCACAGCCGCTTATCTGACTGAGATGAGAGATGAGTGGTGCTCCCACAGCAGGCCGATCCCCACAGGCCATGCCCCCCACCGGTGCACAAATCCCGTAATCTAGTAATTTAATAAAATTTCTTACTGCTACTTTTTGGAGTTGGGTAGAGGAGATGATAACATTTTCAATTATTCTTTTAAAAGTTTATTTTGTATCTAATGACACAAAAATGTTTCTGTAGATTTCCAATATTTATATTTTAATAATTATAGCGGAAATGCTAGGACTATATTATCTGTACATTTTCCATGTACCACTTGCAATCTCTTTTATTTATGCTCATATTTATTTTTCTAACCCTTATATTAATTTTTTTCATTATGAGAAGAATATTTAAAGACCTATTTACCTCTTATGAAGCCAATTATGCCCATGGAAAGTCTATTTTGATTATAGTTGAATTGTAGTGCAAATAGTATACCAATACATTTAATCACTCATGATGTGCAAGGCAGAAGTCATTAACTGTAGATAGATGTTGGTAGTCATTATCTACTTAAGACTTTATTGTTGGAATCTACAAAATCATCTGCATTATTGGGGTGTCATGCCTTCTCTTTTGCTCTTTGCCCTTTTTAAAAAATGGCAAGGCATTTTTATCTGTGTTTGTGTTTTTTTAAAAACGGGTTTTGGGGTTGTTGTTAATTTTAAAACATATTTTTCTCATTGTAAAAAATGTTATTCTTAAATAATTATTTGGAAAAAATATTTTAAAAAGAGAAATAAAAAGAACAGTAATCGCTTCACCTAAAAAATACTATTATTTTGAATTCTTCAATCCCAGTATTTATATGCATTTTACTACTATATTTCCATTTAATAGGAGTATTTGCTAATATATTTTCATTTAAAAACATTTTAAGGAAATGTATATGATAAAATTTAAAGTTCAAATAAAATTTAAAAATTGAACTAAGAAAAATAAGTTAAGTTAAAATATTAGCATTGTGATGTAAGCATTCTAATAATTTAATGAACCCTTTCAAGATCTCTAAGTGTGTGCGCATGTGCGCGCGCACACACACACAGCGTATTCTGATATATCATGTTAATCATGCTGTTCCATAAGTAGCCTTTTCCCTAAACAGCATATTCTAAACTGAACAGCAACAACTTTTAAGAAAAATTACAATAAAGATAAAACTCAAGAGAATTGTTTACTTGAGACCCAGCAGGGAAAGCTTAAATATGTAACATTCATTTTTATCTTTTCATGAGGTCTTTCTAGTAACTGCCTCATAAATTATTACCTTCTGTGACTTGGTTCGTTCTCATGCATTTCTGCATGAATGTATACATTAGGCATTAATTCTACTATGGAGAGCCCATTATTTTGAGTGCTAGAGTTAGCTGCTGGGAAGCAAATGAAGCCCTGCCCTTGAGACATACCAGCTTAGTGAAGAGTAAAAAGAATAAAACATGTATAATACGTATCAGTGACCTACATAGAAAACATCAGCAGTACTTAGAGGAGTGGGCATTCTTCCTAGGGATGAAGATGGTTTTTTAAAAAAATCTTAAAATAGAATATCTGTATTGAGTCTTAATAATAAAAGGATGTCTGTTTACTAGGTACATTGTGAAATTTTATCTGTGTTTGTGTTTCTTTTAAAGGGGTTTTGGGGTTGTTATTTCCTCAGAGAGAGGAAAAAGAAACTGAAATCATATCCGATATTGAAGTAATAGAAACTTCAATAGATTCACTAAGTCAAGAGTGTAAGAGTAACAAATTATAGGTACTGGTGGTAGAAGTAGTAAGCCCAATTACTGAAAAAAATTAAGCCAAAAAAGACAATTTTTCCAAAATTAATTCATTTTTAGTGATATGTACTCCTTATTTTATAAGACAGCTATTTTGTATGACCTCCTGCTATGATGGTGAGATTAGATATTTCATTTCAGTAAACACTTCAGTATGTTTTAATTAAAATGCCTTCTGAGAAAATGGAATGTCATGTTTTAAAATAGAATTGTAGGTTGCTATAGTAACTAGTAAAACTGTCACTATTTATTCTAAATAACATTAAAGCATCTTCAAAGAGGATAAATCATTTTTTAAAAATATCCTATTAGTTACTGATATTAAATTGAATTGTATTAACAATTAGTTGAATGTTTCGCATGTGAGAAACTGTAGAAACTATATAGAAAATGAAGAAAATAGAGCTATCTGTTAAAAGCTTATGAACTAATTGGAAACAAATATTTAACATACCTTCTTCAAAAGAGAAGACTGTTTTTCTTCACAGATCAGATCATCTGTTAATTTCAAATCATCCAAAAACATATTTTTTTTTGTTCCCATAAAAGTATGCAAGCCACTGAAGCGTAAGGGTAGCTAAGTGAGGGAAAGAGTGAGTGACATACGGAGTAATTCATTCTGGAAGTATGGGCCTCTTGCAGTCAAATCTCTGCAGGAATACTTGTCTCTCCATTGCAGACTTTAAGACATTGGAAACAAAAGGCCAGTTGAAAACAGTTTAACATTTTGAAAAAATATTTTTGCACAATATAATGAATGCTTTATAGAACCTCAGAGATTTCCCGACATCTTTTGAAACTTACAATATTGTATTAGTTTCAGGTGTATAACATAGTGATTAAACATTTACATAACTTAGAATGTGATCGCCTTGATAATTCTTGTAGTTCTTAATCCCTCCAACTTTTTCACTCCTCTTTCCAACACTCCTATCTGGGAACCATCAGTTTGTTCTCTGCATGAGTTTGTTTTTGTTTTGTTTGTTTATTTTGTTCTTTAGATTCCACATATAAGTGAAATCAGATGGCATTTGCCTTTCTCTGACTTATTTCACTAGCATAATACCCTCTAATCCATTTATGTTGTCACAAATGGCAAGATTTCATTCACTTTATGACTGAATAATATTTGATTGTATCTCTGTACCACCTCCTCTTTATTCATTTATCAATCCATGGACATTTGAGTTACTTCCATATCTTGGCTATTGTAAATAATGCTGCAATGAGCATAGGGGTGCATATGTGTTTGACTTTGTGTTTTAGATTTCTTCATATAAATATCCAAAAGTGGAATTTCTAGGCCATATTGTAGTTCTTTTTAATTTTTTTGTGGAACCTTTATACTATTTTTCTTGGTGGTGGCACCAGTTTACAATCTCGCCAACTGTGCATGAGGTTTCCCTTTTCCCCACATCCTCCCAACATTTGCTTTTGTTGATTCATTGATGATAGTTATTCTGGCAGCTGTGATGTGATATCCCATTGTGGTTTTAATTTGTATTTCCCTGATGATTAGTGATGTTGAGAATCTTTTCATATGTCTATTGGCTATTTGTATGTCCTCTTTGAAGAAATGTCTATTTATGTGTTCTGCACATTTTAAATTCAGATTATTGGGTGTTTTGTTATTTTCCGTGTATTGTTGTATGTGTTTCTTATATATTTTAGATATTCTCCCTACCAGATTTATCATTGGTGAATATATTATTCCTTTTAGTAGGTCCTTTCTTTTGTTTTGTTGACAATTTCATTCCCTATGCAAAAGCGCTTTAGTTTAATATAGTCCCATTTGTTTATTTTAATGGTTTGTTGTTTTCTTTGCCCTAGGAGACATATCAAAAAAGTATTACTAAGAGTGAAAGCAAAGAGCTTCTGCCTATGTTTTCTTTTAGCAGTTTTATGGTTTGGGGTCTTAATTTAAGTCTTTAATCCATTTTGAGTTTATTCTAATATCCTATATAATAAAAGACTAATAAGCTAAGTGTCCGAACGTTCGTTTGACCATTCAACCAGTCGCTATGACGCACAATGACCACAGGGGGCAGATGCTCTGACTGATAGATTAGCTTGCTGCTGGGGTACAGCCAATCAGGACTGGGTAAAATGGGCCGGACATGCCCTGAAGCCATCCCGTGGTCCCTCCCTGGCCCTGATCGTGGATTGGTTGGGTCCCTCGGCCTGGCCTGCTCTCTCTCACAATCCAGGACACCTCAGGGAATGTGAATATCAGAGAGCTGATTTCAGCCCAATCCCTGCAAGCCAGGCCGAGGGACGCCACCAGTGCATGAATCCATGTAATTATGGTATAAGAAAGTAATCCAGTTTCATTCTTTTCATGAACTATTCAGTTTTCCCAACACCTTTTATTGAATTAACTGTCTATAGCAGCTGTGGGCAAACTACGGCCCCCGGGCCAGATCCGGCCTGTTTGAAATGAATAAAACTATTGAAAAAAAAGACCGTACCCTTTTATGTAATGATGTTTACTTTGAATTTATATTAGTTCACACAAACACTCCATCCATGCTTTTGTTCTGGCCCTCCGGTCCAGTTTAAGAACCCATTGTGGCCCTCGAGTCAAAAAGTTTGCCCACCCTGGTCTATAGCTTACTGTATGTTCTTGCCTCCTTTGTCATAGATTAATTGACCATATAGGCATGGGTTTATTTCTAGGTTCTCTATCCTTGTTCCATAGATCTATGTGTCTGTTGATCTATGTGTCTCTTTTCATGCCCATAGAATGCCATTTTGATTACTATATTTGTGTAGTATATTTTAATACTGGGTTACACGATACCTCCAACTTTGTTCTTTTTCAAGATTACTTTGGCTATTTGAGGTCTTTTATAGCTCCATATAATTTTAGGGTTATTTGTTCTAGTTCTATGAAAAATGTCACTAAAATTTCAATAACCATTAAAAAAGATAAAAGTATACATTCATGCTTTTCCAAGGAATACTATAATATACTAATAATCAGCTTTGCTTTAATACAATATTTAATCATATTTTCGTGGTAGAGGAAGGAACATATTACTATGATTTTCTTAATTGAGACCTTAGTCATTAAAATATTTGCACATTTGAGTGCATATATATTTAAGGCATAGTATTGTCAACTTGTGCCATAAATACACTGAAGAGCATAACAACTAATATTTAATGCTTAAAATAGCAAAGGTAATTTTACCACACTATAGAGATATTTCTAAATTCCATGTAATTTGTAATTAAATTCTGAACCCAAGTAACAGGAATAATTATATATTCCTTCTCTAGATTTCTATAATAACCACTTTCATTTATTCATTTATATTACTTTAACATGTCAGAGGGAGTGCTTATAAAGTCCAGAATGCTTTAATCAGTGTTTTATAAAGTATTTGAGAAAAAAAAACTTGATAAGAAATCAGAAAAAATATTTTTAGGAAGGGTTCATGACACATTAACTGCATGTGATTCCTATCAACACATATTAAATCACAGTTGTTTTCCATTGTTTCTATATATAGTGATTTACAGTTTCAAAAGTTTTATGTCTCATAATGAGTTTCTGAATTATGTTATCAAATTTGTATGTTTCTCTTTCCAAGGCATATTGTTAAGTTTCTAAATAATGGAACTCCTTTTCATCTAACTTTGAATGGACATCAATTGGTACCTGGTATTTGACTGACTAAAATTGAACTTCATGAAAGACTTCTTCTGTCTGCTTTTGGGAGACTTAGATGCACATACTAGCTCTATTATTAGTACTCTGTGAGACACTAAGATAGTTGCAAGCACTATAAATCTCTGACTTCTCAGCTGTCACATACAGATCATAACATGTTCTGCCCTGCTGACCTCATAGTTCTATTTAGTGCAATAACATGAATAAAAATGTGTTGTTTACTCTAAATCCATTGCTTCCTTTCTAATCACACATTGTCCACCTAAGCCAGGAGCTCTCCTTTAACAACTCATATAAACTATAGGGGACAGATTTTATCAGACCAACCTTTAGTGGCAAATAGTCCTGTTCTCAGTTCTTTTTTTCAACAAAAACACAATAAATTTATGTCCACAAATATTAGCTGATATTCTTTTCTATAGCACAAATTTATAAAAGGTCACCAAGGACAAAAATGTGTCTATGTCCATTAATTTTTTTTAGCATAATTCATAGATCTGGACAATTTTGTCAATTCTATTATTAATCTTTAATATGTCTTGTACTTTATCAATTCTGATTGCTTGCATTTCAATTGGAGATGTATGCCTCTCCCTAAGTTGTATTTGTGTCTTGACTGGGCAGTTTTATAAAAAAGAAATACATATAAGAAACATCATAAACAAATTATAGTGTTTTTATGATGTTGTTTTAGCCGTAATTTTTTTGAATTATTTTTACTATGATATCTAACATGTGTTTGACAGTTTTATTAAACTCTCCATAATTACCCAGTGTGAGTGTACTGTTTCCTGATGGGCATGGCTGAAACAGTGTTAAGTATTATAGTAAAAAGGAAAGGTAGCTACTGAATGTGAAGGACTTGCATTTCACCAAAAAAGTATAACTTTATCTTATAATCTGGGGGGGGGGGGCACTGAAGATTTTTAAATAGAAAAGTAGCATTTTCAAATTTCAATGCTTATCCTAGTAGTAATAACCCAAGATCATGGCAATTCAATACATGAAGAGATTCTGAAATTTGAGAATTAAGCACATTCAGATCCGGTGATTTAATAAATAAAACATGAGCAAATAGCTTGTCTACATCAGTTTATTGACTGAGATATTTAATCTAGATGAGGCAAGATCTGAAAAAGAGGATTTATCAGTAGTAGTCTTCCCTGAAAAACACCTTCAACTCCTCAAACATTCATGAACCTCCATTCTTAGACCACTTCATCACACAGACCATTAGTATTTTCCTTTCCTTTTCTTGCTATCTCAAAAGTACTAACAGACATTCCTTTGACATTTAATCTTGACTGGACTTGTATCTTATTCTCACTTATGAGAAGACTCAGAAAATATTCTACCCTATATTCCTTGTTACGCAATTTTTTTTTTCCCCTTTAGTCAAAGTCAGAAATTTCTACAACTTACTTCTGGTAATGTTTTTGTTATCTACTTGTTTCAAAGTTCTTCTACTAGATATCTATATGGTTGTCACCACCTTCTATAATACTTGTTCAAATGACTTTTTCTTTTTTAAAATTAAATTTATTGGTGTGACATTAGTTAATAAAACTATATAGTTTTCAATATACATGATCGGTATATTGCATTGTGTGCACACCACCCAAAGTCAAATTATCTTCAGTCTCCATATATTTATCCCCCTTTACCCTTTACCCCCCTCCCCACCTCCTTCCCTCTGGTAACCATCATACTGTTGTCTGTGTCTATGAGTTTCACTTTTATATCCCACATATGAGTGAAATCACATGGTTCTTAGCTTCTTCTGACCTTATTTTGCTTAGCATGATATTCTCAAGGTCCATCCATATTGTCACAAATGACAGTATTTCACCTTTTTTATGGCTGAGTAGTATTCCTTTGTTTATATGTACCACATCGTCTTTATCCAAGCATTTGTTGAAGGACATTTTGGTAGTTTTTATCTTGGCCATCATGAATAATGCTGCAATAAATATAGGGGTGCACATACCTTTTTAAATAAATGTTTTCAAAACTTTTGATTATATACCTAGAAGAGGGTTTGCTGGGTCATATGGTAACTTTATTCTTAAGTTTTCTATAAGTGGCTATACCAGCTTTATATTTCCAACATCAATAAATAAGGGTTCTTTGTGGTCCATTATATATATATATATACCAATTGTATGCCTTCTTGTGATAAATGTCTGTTTGGGCCCTCTGCCATTTTTAAATTGGACTGTTTGTTTGCTGTTGAGATGTATGACTTCTTTATATATATTTTGAATATTAACCTCTTGCTGGAACTGTTGTTTACAAATACCTTCTCCCATTCAATTGTTTGCCTTTTTGGGTTTTTTGATGATTTCGTTTGCTGTGCGGAAACTTTGTAGTTTTATTCATTTATTTATTTCCATTCATTCATTCATTCATTCATTCATTTTTGCCTTTGCTTCCCTTGTCTTTGGGGTCAAATTCATAAAATCTTCTCTAAAACAAGGCCCATAAGTTAAGTACCTATGTTTTCTTCTATGTAATTTATTGTTTCAGATCTTATATTTAGGCCTTAAATCTATTTTGAATTAATTTTTGTGCATGGGGAGAAAACTAGTTTCATTCTTTTGCATGTGGCTTTTTTATTTTCCCAGCACCATTTATTGAAGAGGCTTTCTTTTCTCTATTCTATGTTTTTTATTCCTTTGTCAAAAATTATTTGCCCACATACATGTGGTTTTACTGTATCTGGGCTTTCAATATTGCTCCTTTGGTCTGTATGTCTGTTTCTCTACTAATACCAAGCTGTTTGGATTGTTGATACTCTATAGCAGTGATGGCGAACCTGTGACACGCATGTCAGAGGTGACACACGAACTCATTTTTTTGGTTGATTTTTCTTTGTTAAATGGCATTTAAATATATAAAATAAATATCAAAAATATAAGTCTTTGTTTTACTATGGTTGCAAATATCAAAAAAATTCTATATGTGACACGGCACCAGAGTTAAGTTAGGGTTTTTCAAAATGCTGACACGCCGAGCTCAAAAGGTTCGCCATCACTGCTCTATAGTATACTAGTAATTTGAAGTTAGGTAGTGTGATACCTCAAGCTTCCTTCTTTCCTTCTTCAGGATTGCTTTGGCTATTCAGGATATTTTGTGGTTCTACAAATCTGATAAATTTTTTTGTTGTATTTCTTTAAAAAGTGTCTTTGGGATTTTTATGGGGATTGCATTAAATCTGTATATTGCTTTGGGTAATAT
Source organism: Myotis davidii (assembly GCF_000327345.1). Lineage (NCBI taxonomy): Eukaryota > Metazoa > Chordata > Mammalia > Chiroptera > Vespertilionidae > Myotis > Myotis davidii. The sequence continues at coordinate 3,126,707 of NW_006299245.1, read as the reverse complement.
GGGCATTTTAACTATGTTGATCCTTCCAATCCATGGACACAGAATATCTTTCCATTTTATTGTGTCTTTTTCAACCTCTTTTAAGAAAGCTTTGTAATTTTCAGTATATGGTCCCTTCACATACTTTGTTAAGTTTCTCCTATGAGTTTTCAATAGCAACTTTACACATAATTTAAGTTGTTCAATCTTAATCAAGTTGAATGAGAAGAAGCAAAGAGCTCCAGTTAAAATTATATGCTTGTGGTATGTAGGGCCAAAGAATCTATAAAAAGTCAGATTTGTTTTAGAAATAGCATAGTGATTGTGCAGTGGTTGGATAGCCAGGGGGAGAGAGGAAGACCATTGAGGATGCTATTTCGATAGCATAAACAAGAGAAGTTAATTGAGGATAGAGTGTAGTGAAGAAATTTAAAAGTTAGTCACTAAGGAGAACTTGCTGACTAAATGTAGAAGATATTAATAGAAGTTGAGGATGTTTATAACTTGAGTGAGGGTTGGCAAATTACATGACTATTTCTATCATTCCATTCAGGATCTCAAATATTCTTGGTGGGATTATAAACTGGTATTTCTTTCTTCCCATTCTCTCATATCATTTCAATTAGGCCTTCACTTTCACCAATCCAGTAAACAAGCTCTTTTCAAAGTCACCTATGACTTGTATGTTGCTAAACCCTACTGGTCAATTCTGTTCTTATGTGACCTTTCATTAGCATTTGACTAAAGTGACCATCACGTATTCTTTTATATACTGTTGTCATTTGTTTTCTTTATTCTTTTCTTTCTTTTCAAGTCACTCTTTCTTTATTTTTGCTAGTTATTCCTCTTTTCATTGACCTTTTATTTATTTTTTTAAAATATATTTTATTGATTTTTTACAGAGGAAAGGAGAGGGATAGAGAGTTAGAAACATCGATCAGCTGCCTCTTGCACACTCGCTACTGAGGATGTGCCACAACCAAGGTACATGCCCTTGTCCGGAATCAAACCTGGGACCCTTGAGTCCGCAGACTGATGCTCTATCCACTGAGCCAAACTGGTTAGGGCTCATTGACCTTTTAGTGCTTGAATGTCACAAGACTCAGCCCTAGGTTCCATTTTATCTTTATCAATAATCACTTCCTTATGTCTTATCTAAGATACTTCAACTTTTCCCAAATTTACATCTTCAGATAAAAGATCTCTCTCAAATTCCGGATATGAATATAATACTGTACACTTGATATCTTTATTTAAATTCCATATAGATATTTTGAACTTGGATAAAAACAGCAAAAACAATTCTATTTATGTTATTTCAGCAAACTGTTTTCTTTCTAGATTTGTCATTTCAGGTAATGGAAATTTAGACTTCTGGATGATTGGACCCAAAATTTTGGAATTATATTTGACTTCTATTTTTCTTTACATATCACATACATTCTCATGGAAATATTTTAGTGTTGTTCAAATGTTCCTAAAGTCCAATCATTTCTTATGAAAGTAAATGTTACAATTGATCCAAAACACCATTAACTCTTAGCTGAAATGTTGCAATCGCCTCCTTGTGGATTTTCTTATCCTCTATCCTTGCCACTATACAGTATCTTATCAACACAGCATGAGGAGTGCTCCCTTGAAAACATTAGTTAGACCATGTCTTTCATATGCTCTAAAATCCATTTCATGAAAAGTAAAACCCAAAGTCTTTATGATGACCAACAATTTCCTTCATAATCTTTGTCACCACAGACTCTATTATCTTTCTGATTTTATGTCCTATCTACTCACTTCTGCAGCTGCAAGGGCATTCTTTCATAATGTATTTTGAACCCATGTTCCCTCTACTTGAATATTCTTCCACTAAATATCTGTACGGTCAACTCCCTCATCTCCTTCAATTCTTGCCCAAATGTTTTGTCAATGGAATTAAATTGCAGGGCTCCCCTGTTCAACAGTTCTCCCAATTCTCCAAAGCATATTATACTTTTATTTTTCTCATTGTGCTTATCACCCTCTAACATACTATGTAATTTAGTTAGTATATACAGTTGTCTGTATTCTCTACTTAAACATAAGCTCCAGGAAGGCAGCATTATTTTGTTTTCATTTATTTTGTTTTGTATCCCATGGATACAAAATGATGATTAGCACAATATATTTTTTTTCAATACATACTTGCTGAATGAATAAGCTATTTCTCAATTTGACAGTGTAGCATGGCATTAGACATTAGCGTACTCTCCAGTAAGTTCACTTCAAGGCACATATACCCAAAAGGAACTTTAGCACACTGTACGAGGAGATATATACAATCCAAAATATAGAAAGAACTCCTACAACTTAATAGCACAAATCCAAATAATTAATTCTAAAAATGGACAAAGGACTTGAATAGACATTTTTCCAAGGAAGATATCCAAATGGCCAATTGGTATAGGAAAAGTTGCTCAGCATCATTAATTATAATGGACATGCAAAACAAAACCACAATGAGATATTACCTCACACCAATTAGAATGGCTATTATAAAAAACTAGAGGCCTGGTGCACAAAAATTTGTGCACTTGGGGGGAAGGGGGGGTCTCTCAGACCGGCCTGTGCCCTCTCGCAGTCTGGGACCCCTCGGGAGATAATGACCTGCTGGCTTAGGCCTGCTCCCGGTGGCAGAGGGCAGGCCCAATCCTTAGGTGCAGCCCCTGGTCGGGCTCAGAGCAGGGCCAATTGGGGAGTTGGGGCGCCGCCCCCTGTCATGCACAGAGCAGGGCGGATCGGGAGGTTGCG
>NW_006299245.1:3117332-3123241 GCF_000327345.1 Myotis davidii | reverse complement strand
ATTCTGGGTCAGCTTTAGCTCTGAGGCCTCAGCTGCTGAAAACAGGTTTCTGGCTTTTGTTTACGGGCTGTATTTGATACAATGTTGCGATCCGCTGGCTGAAGCTCCCCTTAGTAAAGCAGGTTTCTGGGTTTTTTTTAGCTTCTTTATTCGCAACATAGTTGCTGAGAGTTGCAGCTGAGAGGCCGGCAAGTCAGGCGGGGAACATTGGAGTTGTCCGTCACTGAAGCAAGCAAGCCTCCCTGTTCGCATCAGCTGCCTGGCTGCCGGCCGCCATCTTGGCTGCCAGTTAATTTGCATATCTCGGCCCTCCTCTGTGAGTGACAGGGGGATTAGCCAATGGGAAGGGTAGCGGTCATACACCAATTACCATGTTTCTCTTTTATTAGTGTAGATGGAAGATAACAAGTGCTGTCGAGCTTGTGGAGAAATTGGAAACTATGTGCTGTTGGTAGGTCGGTAAAATGGTGCAGGTACTGTGGAAGACAGTATGTATGTTCCTCAAATAATTAAATAGAGAACTGCCACATAATCTCAAAATATTACTTATGGGTATAATACTTAAAAGAATTGCAATTAAGACCTTGAAGATATATATGCACTCCTGTGTTTATAGCAGATTTATTCACAATATCCAAGAATTAGACACAACACAAATGTTCCTCAATATATGGATAAGTTAAAAAAAAAAACATGGTATATACAATAAAATATTATTCAGCCTTAAATAAGAATGAAATATAGCCATTTACAACAATGTGGATGAATATGTTAGAGGGCATTACGCTAAGTAAAACAAGCCAGTCACAGAAAGACAAACACAGCATAATTCTATCTACTTAGATGAGGTACCTAAAATAATCAAGTAATATGAATAGCACTGCTAATAGTCAAGTACAGGAAAATATGCTATAAATCTTAATAACAATGTTGAGTGAAAATGCAGATAGTAATATAAATAAAATATTCAGGTTGAAGATTTGACGAGGAAAAATCCATAGTAATTATAAATGGGGTTAGTGTTTTAATTGTTAGTGGGTAGTGGGTTTATGAATTTTTTTTGTTTTTATAAAGAAGAAAAACATGACAGAAAAAAGAGCATGTATGAATCAATGCTAACAGAGTACCATGAACTATATGCTATTTTATCATTCTTCTAATTCTCTACATATAACTTCCAAAAAAGGAAGAAGAAGAATATTTGGAATTTGGGAAGAAACTTTCGATTCTCCTTGGTTGTGCATCAACTTCCTTTCTTTTTTCATTTGAAGGCCTAGGAATATTCAGAGCAATCATCTTCCATTTCCCTGAGCTGGGTGTCTTGGGTCTTACAGAAGAGTGCTCAGTAAGCAACATGAGTCAGGTGATGTTCTGGTATGAAATTAAGAAATCTTCAAGTGTGATGCAGGATTTCAAAAGGTCAAAACACCACCTCTTTTCATGTAGTTTCAAAAAGTGGAAATTTATTCTCAGCTCTGTAGATATCACAGTGGGAGATTCTGGTGCAGCAATTAACACTCAAAAGTAGTCAAATGCTCAAGTAGTTTAATAACATGAGCTTCTCTGTTTTTTGAAGTAATTTAGAAAAGGGAGAAATATAAATAATCAACTACATACATGAATTAAAATGAAAATAGTCAGCAACATGGTGGAATGATACTTAAAATCAATTTATATGAAATATTGTCAAATTTCATTTAGCTCCCCAAATAGAAATGCTCATTTTCTTGCTTTTAAAATATTTATGTGTCTTTAAAAATTCAGCAGTATCTTGGTTTCTGAATTTTATTTCACCTTACACACATAATAAAGTAAATATGATGGTGAAGATAGTATACACATTAACTATGACACTTTCTGAAAATAAGGAGTTTTAAAAATAACATTATTATGAATATTAGCACTAGAATACCAATAAAAAGTAAAATCCAGATCAAATAATTGTCATTGTCTAGAAAAGAGTCTAGAGTTTAAATTTTTATTATTCATCATATTTTTTTCTTACTGGAAGAGTCTTATGAAATATACATCATAGTATTCATCCAGAAGAATAGTTAAAATTTTGCTTTCCAAACATGCTTAACAGTACATAAATAATGTTATGTTGAAAATTATATAATATCAATTATAATTATTTTATAATCAAGAGGTAGATGATACATGTTAAACCAGGTTTTTGACTAGAAAATATTTACTCTTTCCATAATGGGAAACTTTACCACTTTCCTGGTTCTTTACCCTGTGAACAGACTAGATAAAGTATGAATGAAACAATTATCTTTGGTGATAACAATATAAATACCATCACTAAAGTCTTAGTAAAATTTCTAATAATGATGTAACCAGCTGATATTTTTCTTCTACTAAACATAATTCCATTTTGGATCAATAAGAAAACTGTAGCTTACTCCAAAACAGAGTAGAAAAACAAATCATAGTGTGTTAACTGATTTGCATACTCTGAGATGTTACCAGCTGCTGTTCTTAATAATAAATGAAGTCATCGCTTTCAGCAATCTGGAAAATAAACTGAAGTAATTATGTTTTCAATTTTGATTTAACTGGAAAATAGTTCATAGGAAGGGAGCAAATATTCTCCCAACTAAAAAAAAAAAAGAAAAGGCTGTAGTTCACTAACAAGCAGGGCAAGTGTGTATTTTTTGCAGTGGCCTTATTTATTGGTATGCATACCCCCTAAAGTGAAGAAGGCCTCAGAGGGCCTTAATGCAGAGTCCCAAGAATTAAAATCACAAACTGTACATCACAGTCAAGCTATCAAAGGCACTGTTTTGAGATTTCTGACCTCATTTTTTATTAATAACAAGCATTTATTAATGACAAGCATGTAAAGAAACTGAAAAGTATTAACTTGCCCAAAGTCACACAGTAAGCAAAAGATCTTGGATTTCTACAGTATTTCTGATTCAAAGCCTGAGATTCCTTCTCCCCACCACCCCCATGTGACAGTAACTTCCTATGGGCTCATTATTCAATCCACTATTTCCATTGAGGAATTAATATATAGATTGCATCTTTGTTTTAAGAAACATTTTCAAGAGAAACAAAGAAACTTTTTAAAAAATATATTTTTATTGATTTCAGAGAGGAAGGGAGAGGGACAGAGAGAGATAGAAATATCAATGATGAGAGAGAATCATTGATCAGCTACCTCCTGCCTGCCCCCCACTGGGATCAAGCCTGCGACCTCAGCATGTGCCCTAACTAGGAATCCAACCATGACCTCCTGGTTCATAGGTCAATACTCAACTACTGAGCCATGCCAGCCAGGCAAATAAACTCTTTATAGCTACATATAGCACAGGAGTCACAATCAATCTAGTACCATATATATTTAAGTTCCCAATATTCCTGAAGACAGTACTAAAAGCACATTTTAATAAGTTAAAATATTTATTTTATTAGACCTTAGAAGTTAGTAGTTGGATCCCAGAATTTAGCAACTCAGAGCTACAATGCACAATTGTGGTGGTGTGCACACCCAACTCTACTGGGCACTATTCATGTTGCTGACTGTGTAAATGAGATACACTATTAAATGATATATATCCAACTTCTGTGTGTTTCCAATACTTTGTAGAGCTTTGATTTCAAAGAGCTAACACTGGAACACATTTCTTTTGTATGTATTTTGCTAAGCAGTAAATTACCAGGAGTTAGTATTTTTTCTTCTTTAATGAAGAGACAGAAATACAAATTAAGCATTATGTGATTCTATGTAATCAGAGCCTTAAATATCTATGTTAAAAATAAACCAAAAGCAATATGCCTGTTGTAAGGCATTAGATATTTCTAGGAAAGTAGTAGGAGTTCTGGACTCAATCTGCTGGAATTTGGCATTTGGCTTTCCTTACTAGAAGTTATTTAATACTTTATACCTCAGTTTTTTGTTTATAAACTGAGGGTAACAATAGCACCTATCTTGTAATTAGTTTTGAGAATATAATGAGCTAGTGTACAGCAACCCCATGGCCCAGTGCTCGTGTCATAGAATAGTTCAATTAATGTTCAATAAGTATAAAACAAAATTGTAAATGGGGTAGAAATAATTGGTTTATAAATAATCTTGCAAATTAACGAGAAAAAATAAAATAAGTTATGACTATAAAAGGAACATGCAAGGAGGAAATATAATTAATACCTACATGTATATTTTAAAGAAGTAAACTTCAGTCATAATCAAACTAATGCAAGTTAGGCAAATTAAAAGTGATGAAAATTTTCCTATGCACTCAGTAAAGAAAGTAGAATAAATATTTATAACAGAGAATGTGATTTAAAGTAGTTTTATTCTTCATTGATGGTACTACAATTATACAATTATATTGAAAATATGTTTTGCAATATGTATCAAGAAGTGTCCTTATTTTAATAATCTTTGATATAGTAATATTAGCCCTGTGGACCTTATCTAATAAAATAACCTTGATATAAAAAAACAAAAATAATTTAATAAGGACATTCTTACATAAGTAATAATTTATTTACATAAAAATATTGCATAATGTTAAACACTATAGTTTATACAAAAAAGGAAAATCCTTGTTTTTTTAAGTAAAAAGGCGGCAAAAATTATAAATATCTTTTTTAAAAAGATGAAATAAATCCTAGATGAAAGTATAACATCACATCACAGTAATTGTATTATATTCATAGCATTTTTAGTGACTTTTTTCTTTCCATATTCTGTAATATGGTTATAATACTTTATAATTCTAAAAAATGTTTAAAAATATATATCATACAATATAAATATATATACATATATATCATACAAATAAATTCACAATTATGTACATTGTCTACATGGGAAAGTTATAAATAATCTTTTATTCTTTGGAAATTTTGTAAAAAAAAAAAAAAATAATAGCTCCCTCCCTTTAGTGTTTATCACAAATCAGGCATTATGCTTCACACCGGGATACAAATTTAAAAAATTTAAAAGATTAAATGTCCCTTCAATAAGTTTTGGGGCAAGAGAGAAAAGCAAGCTCAGTTTAGGAGTTGGGATAACACATTGTGTGTGATTTGATAGCTTAGTCAAATTTTGAAAGATGTGAAAAGTTTGCTAAACCAAAAATGCGGAGGCAGAGGATACAGTATAAAAGATATTAGTGAAAGCAATATCAACGTGAATTTAAATAGAGAAGAGGCAGTTCATTATTAATATAATGTAAATTGACAGACAGGAGTAGCAAGAGATGATGTCCGAGAGACAGCCAGTTCATGCAAAAGCAGATGTGCAATATTTAGAAAATAAGCTCAATAAATAGTTTCCTCTGTTGCTTTAAGTTATGGGCCTCTAATTATCTGATGCAGGTAATTAACTCACTTCTCCTCAAATTGTACATATATATATATTCAATTATTTTGCACACAATTTTCATGATTTCAATGAGCACCTGAAATCTATTCATTGACTCTGGAATCTCGTGACAGGTGAATAACAACAAAAAACCCAAAACAACAAAATTGATCTCATTAATTAGGCCAAAATGATGATAGTAAAAAAAGGAGCTGTGATTTTTTTTAAATCAGATGTCTATCAGTAACTCTTGCTTATTCAAAATTAAAACAAATTCCAAACAAATCAACCTTTCCCCATTTCTAAACCTTTCCCCATTTCAACCTTTCCCCATCCTGGACCAAAGCCACTATTTGGCTACCTAGCAGACTTCTTAGTTGGTCTCAGTGTTTTCATTCTGCTTTCGGCTAAGCTGTTCTCTGCTCTAAAGCCAGAGTGGTATGTCTAAAAGGTATACCCATTCATGCTACTCACTGACTGACTCTAAAGGCATTGTATCGCGCTCAGCTTAAACCCAAAACCAGAACAAGTACCAGAGCCCACAGACTGAGGCTCGGGCCCTGGCTGACTTCCCCACCCTCACCTG
>NW_006299245.1:3115827-3117302 GCF_000327345.1 Myotis davidii | reverse complement strand
CCCAGTGCCTGCGCTCCAGGCCACTGGTTTCTTCTCTCCACCCACCAAGCTTGGTCCCATCTGAGGCCTTTGAATCTGCTCTTTCCTCTGCACCATATCCTTCCCCAACAGCCTCATGATTGATTTCTTCCTATAATTAAAATCTCAGCCCAAATATTACTCCTGAGAGTAATATTATTGAGAAAGAAATTCCTTAACAACCCAATCAATAATACCCTGGTACCCTACAGTCACTATTTCAATAATATATTTTTATAACAATTATTGTTTGCTACATTGTGATTATTTATGATTATTTATATTAGGTTTCTTTCTCTCTTTCCCGCCACAAACCTCTAAGTAGAGTTTGACTGTTTTTTTTTCTCAACATCTCTACCTGCCAGGCACATAGTAGGTACTCAATAAATGTCATTTAAATCAACTTCTCCAGATAATTGAGAATGTATCACGAAGTATTTAGACTAAGTCTAAAATATAGCTTCCATGTGTGTCCTGAACAAATGTGTTAAAATGGACAATATCTTTCAGTAGTTGTTTCATGTTGACATTCCTGAGATGAACAATTAACCTTAGCAAATGGATTTAGGTTTATGTATAGTATTCTGATTTGTTTTACAACTACACCTTCTAAATAACTGACTTAAGCAATTTAAAGTTTGAAATATTTATATATCTAAAGGGAACATAAAATTCTCTGTATTTTTCCAGCCTGGCTCCTCTGCCAAGTTGTTTTCCTGCTTATTTGAAGTATAAAGCAAACATTACCTAAAATTGTTTTGGCACTGCTACTTAGAAACTATACAGTCAGTCCCAAGGATTTGGAACAAATGAAATGAAAATTTAGCATTGTACTGATTTTTTTTAAGTGTGAGAAAAAGGAAGATTAAATGTTGTGTAACTTCTATTTTCTTAAATCCATCATGAAATATAAGTGAGATGACAAATGGTTTTGTTTGCCTGAGATAGTCCTAGTTTATGTTTGGTTTCTTATCCTATTTATTCATACTTTCACTCTCAAAGTATCCCAAAATGGACAGCAAGTTATATGCTAACTATAAGTAGGGGCTATATTAATTTTGGTAGCATTATGAGAAAAATAATAATAGCATTTACTTTTATAAGTTGCTGTCAAGATTAAATACTTTAGCATATGTAAGTACTTAAAAGGTGTCTAACATATGATGCATGTGAAATAAATATTTGCTCTCATTCTAGTTCCTTCAGAAAAGATAGACCAGCAAAAGCTATTCATTTTGGTAGAATGAAAGCATTTAGATTTTAGAGGGAAGCCCTGTCCCATCATAGGTACCTTTTCCTGTTTGGTTATATTTGATTTTGTTGTTGTTGTTAATCCTCACCTGAGGATATTTTTTCCACTGACTTTTTTTTCGAATGGGATGGAGGGAGAGAGAGAAGAGAGAGAGAGAGAGAGAGAGAGAGAGAGAGAGAGAGAGAGAGAGAGAGAGAGAGAAAGA
>NW_006299245.1:3101298-3103425 GCF_000327345.1 Myotis davidii | reverse complement strand
TAAACCAGAGGTGGGAGGAGAGAGAGGAGAGAGAGGAGAGAGAGAGAGAGAGAGAGAGAGAGAGAGAGAGAGAGAGAGAAACATTCATGTGAGAGACACATCAATAGGTTGCCTCCCACACATGCCCTGAATGGGGTGGGGATTGAACCTGCAACCCAGGTATATGCTCCTGACTGGGAATCGAACCTGAAACCCTTCAGTGCATGGGCCAACACTCTAACCATTGAGCACACCAGCCAGAGCTGTATTTGATTTTTACATGATATTTTCAAGTTCCTTGATGTTTCTATGTAAATGAAATCAAATAACCACGCAGACTACCACAGTCCTTTAAAATAATTGCCTCCTTTTGTAGGCATTTTTCTAGTATTTGATTTCACTAGAAACAGGTTATGCTGAACAAAAGACTGAAAAAAAAATAACATACTGACATTATTAGGTTATGAATAGTATGGGAATACAAATTTATTTTCATGTGGGGAGAGAATTAGATTTTGGAGAGTGTGAGAACTAGAAGACAGAAAAACTGTTTGATTAAAGTTATTGTGCATTAGCTAACATATTCTCTTAGTCCTCCAGTTTTAGAATAGAACTTAATTAGGTAAAACAGTTTCCGATGTAATAGACTCACAACTGCAATGAAAGTATATGTATCATATATCCAACTAACGCCAAAGAGGTTATTATTCTTGTGTTAAGAAGCATTTTCTTGTATTTTATGATAAATAAAAAGGATTTGAGAATTTCTTTGTGATCTTCAGGCTATTAATTAATATTTCAGAACTACAACTCTTATTTTTCTTTAAACTAAATTTTGTCTTTTAATTTATGTATGGAGATCACATTCATATTAAAATTGAGGCAATTTACTTAAATTTTACAGCAAACATCCCTAGTAACAGAAACACAGTTGGTCAGGCGCTCTTCACTCTTGAATATGTCTGTATGAAAGGTCACTATTTATTTCAGAATGCTAAATTACCAAGGTATTTATGACCTTTGCTTCTTTAATAAACTAATTACAAAAAGGTTTTGAAAAGCATTGCTGGTGTATATTTGTCTTTTTATATTCATTGGTCCTTAGTTTACATTGTTATCCATTCTAAATATGTTCTCTTTAAAATAGATCTTCTTGGGAAATCTACAGATTCATCTTGAGTGACAATTGCTAGAGAACACAGTAAGCTCCTCTATTCCCAAATTTTGTCACAGGACAAAAAAAAATGTCAATGCTTATCTTTAGTCTGCATTTCCTCAGACTATGGTCTTCCATGAGTGTATTTGTGGGAAATGTTTCTTTTTTAACATAACAAGTGTCAAAGTAGCAAAAGTTTTGCATTTAAATTGTGCAAAAATAGATCCTTAAGTTGAATTCACAATCAGTTTTACTGGCTTGGATGTATAATACTTCCTAGAGAATAAAACAGGAAGTAGAGATCATTTGCCACTTAATTGGTTGTGCAATACTCTGAAAGGTGGAAAGATATCAGATTTGTGGGTGACAGAAATTCTATGAGTGTAAAGAGCGGGGGGATGATGGTTTGTCATAAAAGGGTGCTACTGTGGAAAACAAGAAACTGATAACAGATATTCTGAAAGTGACTAAGAAAATGACAGCCAAAGTAAAGAGAACTCCTAAGAAATAATATGTCAGATAATGGCTGTCAAACAGTAACTTCTACATGAGATTGGATTTAAACATATAGCAAAACTGATAATCGTTCATTATTGAATGAATTACTGAAGATTTGGTTAGAATCCATTGAAAAGGCAACCAAAAAAATGTCGTATTGCCACTTTATCAAATTAACCATTGAGTTATTTTAGATATTGCCTCTTTTCAACATGAATGAAGGCTGGCAAAAAATTGCCATACTCATATCTAGCCATTTTTAGTGCATTATCTGGAACCAATATGCAGAGTTGTTACAGGCTGTTTTTAGGGATGATTCTCAATTTGCATTATTTATTCATTCATTTTTCAAATAATTACAATCCTATATAATAAAAGCATAATACACAAATCGACCAAATAGATGAACGACCAGTTGGTCGTCCAGATGACCTTCCGGACGACCATGCTATGACACAAACTGGTGCCAGGCCAGCCAAGGGGGGTGTTATACA
>NW_006299245.1:3090817-3101242 GCF_000327345.1 Myotis davidii | reverse complement strand
CCCTCCTGGCCCGTGCCATCCCCTGATAGGACGCCTGGTGGCCTCCCTCAAAGTGGGGGCAGGGCTGGCCCCTCACCACTGGCACAGTCCCCAGATCAGCCTTCAGGTCGCCTCCCACAGAGGGAGACCAGACTGTGGCTTAGGCCTGCTCAGGGTAGGGGGACTAATGGGGGAGTGGGCCTAAGCCAATAGTCAGACATCTCCTCAGGGTTCCTGGACTACAAGAGGGCACAGGTCAGGCTGAGGGACCGCCCCCCCCCCCTCCAGTAATAAATATAAAATAAGCAGGCATTCATTGTGCAAAACCCTGGAGATTCAGTATTGACAGAGAATACTTTGTCTCTTTTGATAATATGAAATAGTTTATGGATCAAATGGCCTACTAATAATGTGGCCTTAAAAAGTTCAGTTTATTGTTTAAATCCTCTTAGATTACAGTTGATTGACATTTTTCAGTTATCTTATAGAAATAACTGACTGATAAGGCAACTGTGCAAATATCAAGGAATATCTCACAGTGAGAGCATTCCCGATAACATTTACTAAGCTTTTATTATGGGTGAGGCTATGTGTTAAATCATTCCTCACAGCAATCCTTGGTCAGTTGTATTAGTTAGAATAGGGGATGGTGTGAGCCTTCCTCAGCCCGTCTCCACCTCCACGTGCTGTGAGCCTCCCTCAGCCCCGCCTCCACCTCCACATGGTGTGAGCCTCCCTCAGCCCCGCCTCCACCTCCACATGGTGTGAGCCTCCCCCAGCCCCGCCTCCACCTCCACATGGTGTGAGCCTCCCCCAGCCCCGCCTCCACCTCCACATGGTGTGAGCCTCCCCCAGCCCCGCCTCCACCTCCACATGGTGTGAGCCTCCCCCAGCCCCGCCTCCACCTCCACATGGTGTGAGCCTCCCCCAGCCCCGCCTCCACCTCCACATGGTGTGAACCTCCCTCAGCCCCGCTCCACCTCCAAACAAACAAACAAACAAAAAACAAACAAAAACAACAACAACAACAAAAAGAATAGGGTAAATTACTCTGGCTGGCATGGCTCCGATGGTTGAGCCTTGGCACATGCACCAAGAGGTTGCTGGTTCAATTCCCAGTCAGGGCATATGCCCAAGTTGTGGGCTGGGTTCCATGTAGGGCTTATGCAGGAGGCAGCTAATTCATGTTTCTCTTTCTCCCTCTTCCTTCCTCTATCTCTCTAAAATAAATTTAAAAAATAAAAGAATAGAGTAAATTACTTTCAGATGGCTCAAACCTATTTATCAGCTAAATAATCAAAAGTGATTAGTCCTGGTAGGTGGGCCGCTGTTCTCCATGGAGTGATTCCTCTGTAATGAGCTAGTTCAGTGAGAAAAAAAGGCATGGAGGAAAATCTCTCTCTTTTAATAATCTTGGTCCAGAGCAGGCAAACATCACTTCTGTTCAGATTCCATCAGTAAGTGCTAGTAATGTGGCCATACCAGCTGCAGTGAGAGCTGAGAAATGAAGTAGATAGATGGGCAAACATTTCTTAATGAAACCTAATGAAGAAGTGGAGAGAGTTAAACAGCTAACCTACCTGCCTAATATCTGTTAATGTGATCCTCATTTTACTGATGAGGAAGCTGAGTGATAGAATTACCCAGAATTTTCCAAGAGTATTTGATATTGGACTTTTTTCTTTTTATGAAACACATTAAAACCCACAGAAAACTTGTAAATCTATGAAATACATTTTGAAACATGTTGGAAAAATATGTCTATATCACCAAACACTGGAAAGATTTAACCATTTTAGTCACAGTAGAATATCTGACAGTACATTTTAGAATATATCTGGAAAAAATAATTGCTTAATCTTGAATGAATTTGAAAGGAACTGGATTTAAGTCATTGATACTTACTGATAGGTGACATGAACAAATATAACTGCAATGTCATCATTTGGTTCTATTTTTAGCTCTTAAGTCTTGGATACTTCTATGACCACAAGCAAGGAAAGGTGGCCTGATATACAATTATTTGTATATTAAATACATATACGTAAAATAAATAAATGCATGCACATTACATGTAAATACATCATTATTTGAAAATGGAATATCTCATAACAAAGAACTTCAAGGACTGATTAATTCTTTTAAGTATAGTTTGTTTTAAAATTGGTTTAAAGAATTTTCTTGTTTATCATTTATTTATTAAGAGGTTTGCAAAGTCATAATACTCTTACTATGCTAAATACATTTTAATTTCAGAAGCCCAGCAGGATTAGGCATAGTTAAAGGAAAAAGGGAAAGTTAGGCCAACATTATATCTATTTCAAAGCATGTTATTTGGTTGCTATTGTTTGGAATGCATAAGGCTACAGGTATTTTATTCCAATTGATTTACTTCACTTTAAATCAATCTGTTAAATCCTCATTTCTGAAAAACTACTCAATCTATAGAATTTGAGTGTTGTTAAACATGGGCCAGATGATGCAGGGTATGTTGAGGATTTTGAATTTGATCTTCAGATCAAAGGAAAAATATTGAAGATTTTTAGATAAAACAATAATATCTAAACATATATAGAAACATACATAGAAACATATATAGAAACATCAATGAGGAGAATCATTGATCGGCTGCCTCCTGCATGCTCCCTACTGGATATCGAGCCTGCAGCCAAGGCATGTCCCTGACCTGGAATGGAACTGTGACTTCCTGCTTCATAGGTCAATGTTCAACCACTGAGGCACATTGGTCAGGCTACATTTATATTTTTAAATACAGGCTGGCGGGGGGGACAGTTGGAGCAATCAGGCTGGCAGGGGGCAGTTGGTTGGGGGTGATCAGGCCAGCAAGGGGAGTCAGTTTGGAGCAAGAAGGCCAATGGGGGTCAGTTGGAAGTGAGCAGGCTGGCAGGCAGCGTGGTTAGGGGCAATCAAGCAGACAGGCAGGTGAGTGGTTAGGAGCCAGAGGTCCCAGATTCCAAGAGGGATGTCTGACTGCCGGTTTAGGCCTGATCCCACAGAGTTCCCAGATTAGAGGGTGCAGGCCAGGCTGAGGGACACCCCCCCCCCCGCATGAATTTCGTGCACCGAGCCACTAGTCTATATATAAAAGCCTAAGCAACTGTTCGTCCATTCAACCCTTTGACCATTCAACCAGTAGCTATGATGCACACTGACCACCAGGGGGCAGACGCTCAATGCCCAGGCATGGAAACATGGAACAGACTGATGAATCTCATAGGGAAGGGGATAGGGGGAGGGTGGGAAGAGATTAACAAAAAATCTTATATGCATACTAGAGGCCTGATGTACCGGTGGGGTCTCTCGGCCTGGCCTGGCCTGGCCAGTGGGGATCTAGCCAAAACTGGCAGTACGACATCACCCAAGGGGTCCTAGATTGCGAGAGGGTGCTGGCCAGGCCAAGGGACCCTACTGGTGCACATGCACAGGGCCTCTAGTTGGTAAATAAGATTACAAAATATAAAGGGAATCAAATATATATATATGGTGACGTCTTTGCATTTAAAATGATCTGTGGGAAATAGATTGGATTAAGGAAAAAACAGTGAGCTGAGAGTCAGTATCAAGATTCAGCCTACTATTTTTTCCTTATATTGATTGTAGATCTCCTTCCTTGTCTGATCTCCCTTTTCAAACTGAGAATCCTGAATTACTTCTCTACTTACGACAACTACACTCATCAATTCCAAGATAAAGAAGAACATCATAGGAGAAACAAGAAGCAGGCTCTCAGTATGGGGAACAGGAGTTACTTACTGATAGGTAGGGGCATAGCCAAAGGGAGCAGGAACTAGAACAGGAGTGGTAGACAGTGAATATTTCAAAGCCTGGATTCTTAAAAATCACTTCTCACATTAATTTTATTTAATTTATGTTTCTTGGCAAGATCTTTGGCTTAGTATAGATAAATATGATAAATGTTAGAAATCAATACTATATTAATATCATATTTTAAATTTTTGACTGGAAGAGGAAACAGTTTGAAAAGTTAAAGAGACAAATATAATAAATAGTAACAAATATTATTTTAAAATGGTAATAATTAATCCTGATAAATATTTTGGATGTGTGGAGTTTTATGTTGTCTCTCAAAGCTGAAGATAAATTATATTCTAGTTGATTAATTATTTTTTGCTCAACTTAACTATTTTGGTATTCAAATAGATTTTATCACTTTTGAAGAAACTTGCAAATTACAAATTTATTGCTAACTCTTCTATTCATCTCATATACATTATGGTCACATAGGACTAATGTTTTCTTTAAAGTAATATTTTAAATTATACTTATGGTTTTAAATTATTTTCTTAAAATTGTTTTATTATGCAAAATCTTTACTTTGATTATCTCAGAGGAAAAGAGATTAAACCATACAACTTATATGAAATAGAAGATATAGATTTTACTTTTTAAAATAAATTTAATTCATTTAACTTGATAATTGATATTCATGGTACTAAAAGTTTTTCTTACACAACTGTACTTAGAAAAGTAAGTATTAAATTAATCAGGTTAATAAATTATCTTTCATTTTTTCATTTCCACTTTGGTACATTCATTCTCCCTAATTTTTATCTCAATTATTATGTGAAATATATGTAGTTAACTCATCTACATCATTTAATTAAGAGCCTATTAGTACTACAAAATTAAGTAGTAACTAAATAAGCTAATATAAGAATTTTTCAAGAGATGTCAATAATATGGGAGTAGATGGGAGGCTGGTAGGCATACTGAAAAGTATAGGTTACTGAAGAGACAAGCTTTACATTAAATTTCTATTTGAAAACCACATCCAGGTTAACAATTGTGTCTCATTATTTGAAGAAAAAAGAAAATAACATCTTAAAAATACTAGTATTATGGAATAAAATTATTGATTATTTTGAAGAAAGATACATTTTCATTAAAAAATATTTCCATTTTCAAAAGTTATTCATCATTTCAGGATATTAATCTAAAAAGATTAATGATCTCGTCAGCAAAACCTCACAAAGCATGACGAAAATAGAAGGGAGTCATTTTGTATTCACATAAAAAATTGACCAGTGTGTTTTTTAGATTTGCTTATGCTTAGTCTTAGGCATGAAGCATGTGAAAGGATGAGAATGCATGAGAGAGGATGGGGTATTTAGCTGGGCACCACTTCAGCTGAACGTACTTATGTTTCCACAGATAAAAGTAATGGTTGTCTCCTCTACCTTTTCAAAGCATTTGATCATACCAATTGTTTTATGTGTATTCGTTTGGGTGTGTTTATTTTAAAATTAAAGCACACATTTATAAAGTTAATTGCACTAATTTTAAGTGTATGACTGGATAAATTTTGACATGAGTTTTATATATTAATAGACTTATGTAACTACTACAGAGATCAATATATTTAACTCCATATGATTCCATTTTTATTGTGCGAGCCCAACAGTACCTTCCTCCAGAGGTAACCAATATTTGGATATATATTATAATAGATTTGTTTCACCTATTCTTGAAGCTAATATAAATTTAATTATACAGTATGTATAACTTCTTTCAATTAAAATGTCTGTGAGATTCATTTATGCCATGGTGGTTATTATAAATTTGTTCTTTTTATTACTAGGTGTTCATATACCTAATCTATATATCCATTCTATTGTTTATGGTCATTTAAATTTTTTCAAATACTTGAGTATCCTATATAATAAAAGCCTAATATGCAAATCGATCGGTGGAACAACCAGTCACTATGATGCGCACTGACCACCAGGGGGAAGATGCTCAATACAGTAGCTGACCCCAGCCCGCAGACCCTAGGCCAACCAAGGCCCCGCTGGTCACCCCGCAGAGGGAGGTGACCAGCAGTGGTGGTGGGGGTCAGGCCCGGCAAGTGGGTGGCGCCAGGCTGGCCAAGGCGGGTGTCAGTGGGAGCACCCCCATCATCCCTCTGGTCACTCCACAGATTGGCTCCAATTGCTGGTCAGGCCTAGGGACCCTACCCATGAATGAATTTCATGCACTGGGCCTCTAGTTATAAATAAAGCTGGATAAACAAATCATTTGGTACACATATGTACTCTTGGGAATTTAAAAGTAGAAGTGATAGGTCTAGGGCAGCAATTTTCAACTGGTATGCTACAAGAATTTTTAAAACATGCCATTCCTGACTATTTAGTCAGGGCACTTAAATTGTCAAATAAAACAATGAGCCTGGCTGGTGTGGCTCAGCAGTTGAGCATCAAACTATGAACAAGGAGGTCAGGTTTGATTCCTGGTCAGGGCACATGCCTGGGTTGTGGGCTCAACCCCCATTAGAGGCAGCCAATCAATGATTCTCTCTCATCATTGATGTTTCTATCTCTCTCCCTCTCCCTGCCTCTCTGAAATCAATATTTTTTTTTAATTTCAACAGCCAACACATCAATAGCTGTCAAATGTGCATGAATCAAAATTATACCTATTTTTTAATTAGATCCACAAAAAATATTATATATATTTTTGGTGTGCAGGATTTTTGTAATTCGTTTATGTATGCCATGAGATGAAAAAAAGTTGAAAATCGCTGGTCTAGGATAAATGCAGGTGTAATTTTCATAAATACTACCTAAAAGTTTGCCAAAGTGGTTGGATCAATTTATACTACCACCAGCAATGTATGAGGGTTTTTCTTACTATATCACTGTTCTATCACTTGGAAGGGTCTCTCGTTTTAATTTTTGCCACTGTGGTGAGTGTTTTGTGGTTTTAATTTCAATTCTTGGTTAATAACGTCTATTGCCTATGTGAACATGCTCTTTTGTGAAGCACTTGGTCAGTCTTGGCTATTTTTTAAAGTGAGTCATTTTTTTTTATTATTATTGCTAATTTAGTGAGTTTTCAATATATTCTGGATATGAGTCCTTTGTCAGGTATATTTACTGTGAATATTTTCTTCTAGCATGTCTTATTCACTCTCTTAATGATAATTTTTTATGATAAGATATTGCTAATTTAATGTACAATTAATTTTAGTTAATTTTTGTGTGCACCTGGAAAGTCAGGAAGGCTTAGGATACAAGCACAGATAGAAGAATTGGGCTTGGATATGATGAGGGGCACCTCTTTTGAAAGGAGAAAGATAGAGAAGAGAATGTGTATAGATATGTGGTTTGCAAGATAGGTGGGAGGAAGCTGACAGACTTCCTCTTACTTTACTTCTGTGAAATAGCAAGGGCGATCATTTGCTGACAGGGAGGGAGACAGAAGATTGGATGTAGAGAGTGGAAAAGATTTTAAATAATTTATAGAATAAGAAAGCAATTTGACTAGAGAAACTTAGCAGGACAGCTATTGGGAGGGGTTCAAGGTTAATGTTACTTTGTTATCATAAATTTGCTTATTGTAGAAATCTCTCTAGAAGTAACTGTGCAAATTATTGTCTTGTAGGTACATCTAAGTTCCCATATTCTTTTTAAAAAATATTTTCAAAATAAGTTTTCTCACAGATATGTATTTCATTATGTCTGGATATTATAACTTAATATGAAAATATCCTTTTATACGGAATATTATTATGCTTAGAAATCTTAATAAAAGTCTTTATTTTAATTTCTCTAGATTACAAAAACTCTTATTTTATCTGTGGTGAAGAAGAAGAATAACTATTGTTATTTATATGATTAATCATCAGCTGCTTAAAAGTAATTATAAAGTTAATTCAGGTTTTTCTTACTAAATTTTTTTAAATATGTTTTTATTGATTTCAAAGAGGAAGGAAGAAAGAGGGAAAGACAGAAACATCAGTGATGAGAGAGAATCATTCATCAGCTGCCTGCTGCATGCCCCTCCTGGGGGCTGAGCCTGTAACACGGGCATGTGCTCTGATTCAGAATTGAACTGTTACCTCCAGTTTCATGGATCGATGCTAAACCACTAAGCCACACAGGCTGGGCCAACATTTTTAAGTATATATATAAAAGATATGGTATCATTTGAACTCTTATATATTGTTGGTGGGAATGTAAACCTGTTCAGTAAGATATATTGTATATATCTTATTATACAATCCTTAAGTGAGTTTCCCTACTGTATATTTCTTTATATTCCTTTAATTGTCAAGTTTAGAATAATAATAATAATTTACATTTACATAAATTTGAAGACTTACCAAGTATTTTCTCCTGTCTTGCCTAAATTCATACAACTTTTATGCTATATAACTAGAACATAAACTCAATTCTTTTGATTCCAATCTAGTGCTATTTCCTCTATACCCAGGGGGGATAATAATACACCTTTTGTCAGACTAATTTAATTATACTGGAAAATTTGAATTGTATTTATTGATGCATATGTTCTCATTTGAACATGAAGATACAGTATTTTTTTCTTTTATGTTTCATAAATATTTTGTATAAACTTATTAATTAGTCAGATGATTAAATGCAGTGGACAAGTATTGTTTTTTAATCTTGTAATCATTCTTTTTCTTACATTTTTTGGAAAAGAAAGAATACTATATGATGTGTATGTGATTTTACCCTAGTTTATTAGTTTTGTAAATGTAGATTCTATTATTTCAGTTTCATTTTTTTCTAGAGTGAGGCATACCTAAAATTATAAGAAGGAACATTTAACATATAATGTAAAACAACCAAGAAATTGAACATCTACATTTCAACTCCATCTATATTTTAGGAAATAATTTCAAAATTTGAAGATATGATTTATGGTTTAATGTTTTATGTAAATTAACACTGGCTGAGATTCAAAAATAAATACCAGCACTAATAAAGACAGATTGTTTATATTTTCTCATGACCTACATGAAATGTTTTTGTTTTTGTTACGCTATTACATCACTTACAAGACAGTTAAAATATTGCTTTAAAAACCTCCTTAAATCTGAAAAATCAAAACAAGAGAATTTTAAATTTAAATCCATGTAAAGGATTTGAGCAAATATTTCTGCAGATGACAAACACATGAAAAGATACTCAATTTCATTAGGAAATACAAATCAAAACCATAATGAGTTTCTGTAATATGCCCAGTAGAATTGCAGTGATAAAATAGATAATAATAAATGCTGGAAGGATATGGTATCATTTGAACTCTTATATATTGTTGGTGGGAATGTAAACCTGTTCAGTCACTTTGGGAAAGCGTTTAGCAGTTTCTCAAAATATTACGCATGGAACTAACCCAGAAATTTCACTCCTCAAAATATATCCAAGGGAAATGAAAACATGTCCACACAAAGCCTTGTAGGTGAATGCTCATAGCAGAATTATTTTTCATAGCCAAAAAGTAGATGTAATCCAAATGTTTATCAACTACTGAATGAATAAACAAAATGGTACATCCATACAATAAAATATTATTCAGCAATAAAAAGGGATGAAATCCTGACACATACTACAACATGCATGGAATTGAAAGCATTATGCTAAATAAAATACCATGTATTATATGATGATATTAATTTATAAAATATGCAGCATAAGCAAATATATGAAAACTAGAAGCCTGGTGCACAAAAATTTGTGCACTTGCAGGGTTGGGGTGGATCCCTCAGCCCAACCTGTGCCCTCTCACATTCTGGGACCCCTCGGGAGATAACCACCTGCTGGCTTAGGTCCACTCCCCTGGTGGCAGATGGCAGGCCCGGATCCCCCGCTGGTGTGGGCGGTGGCTCGGGATCACGCTGCTGCCTGCTCCGCCCACCCTGCCCCGCATTCGGCAGGCCAGGATCTTGCACTGGGGCGGCCAGCGGCTGGGGATTGCACTGCCGCCAACCCCAGGCCGGGCAGTGCAGCGGGATCTGCCTGCAGTATACAAATTAACCGCCATCTTTGTTGGTGGTTAATTTGCATGTCATGCTGATTAGCCAGTGTTAGGGGTAGTGAAGGTATGGTCAATTACCATGTTTGTCTATTATTAGATAGGATAGAAAATAGATTACTTTTGCCTATATCAAAGGAAAATTGCACCAGACAAGCTAAATAGGCAAGGAAGATTTTATTTAAAACTATTGCAATAGAGGAGAGAGACTGAAATAAAAAGTGAAAGGATTGTTAAATGCTAGGGTGAGCTAGGGATGTACTGGAGGACATTAGGGGGAAGTCCCTCAGTGTGATCAGGCTATCTATGTTTGCTAATATAGTTAGGCTCCTACCCTCCCACAGAGATAGGGAGATAGTGGCATTATCTCCTTTGATGTTTATATTTCAAAGTGATGACTCCCAGGTTTGAGAAAGAGATTTCTTGGTTGTAAAACTAATAAGAGACTGGGAGGAGATTTATCAACATTTCAAAAGGATAAAGGAATAATTTGCAATGATAAGTTTTCTAAAGTAGATATTCTAGGAAAAGGGAGTTCAAGGGTCTATAGCAGGGGTGGGCAACCCCTGGCACATGTGCCAAACATGGCATGCCAGTTATTTTGCTGGCACGCAAAACCCTCACTTA
>NW_006299245.1:3074538-3090765 GCF_000327345.1 Myotis davidii | reverse complement strand
TCAGTGCACATGTATACATTAAATAATAAATGTATTTTTTATCACCATATACTGTGTTTTTGTTGCTCGAATGAATTTTATTATTTCTTCAAGGTTGTTCACATATGTACACCTTAAGAGATATCAAGTAGGCATAACATGTTCTCAAAAAATTAGGGTTGGCACGCGGAAAAATTTTGAGTCAGAGATTTTGCTGGTTTTGGGACGCACTCACAAAAAGGTTGCCCACCCCTGGTCTATAGTCAGGAAGAAACCTATCTATAGTTTAGTCAAACTAAAGCGGTAAGGTCAGTCATATTGATCACCTCAAACCTGGGAGAGGGTTTGAGTGAGAACAAGAGTCACTGCTAATAGGTAAGAATGAAGCTTTGTTTTGGAGTGAGGAAATGGTCTGGAACTGATTGTGATAACTGTTGCCCACCTCTGTGAATATATATTAAAAACCATTGAACGGTACACATTAAATGAGTAAATTCTGTTAATTATATCTCAATAAAACTATTTTAAAAATAGGAGCTTGTAAAATTATTTGGGTGTATAGTCCTACTTATTACTAGTGTTTCTTTACAAAATTACTATGAGAAAGAACAAAAGGGCATGTACTTGCTGTTGATTATAATTTTTGTCTACAACATATCTGTCTTTGCTTCTTAAGCAATATTACAGGGTTCTCACTACTTGACTCCAGATGCAGTTCAGTGTTTGTTGAGCATCTTTTGGTCTTCCTTTATACTGCTAGTACCAGCCAGAACAGTCTGCTTGTCAACATTGTTGCTTCATGATCATCTTATTGGATTTACAGAACAAATTAGGACCCATATCCCATGTGACATATGCACTCAGACAAATGATATAACCTGTAACCAAGACTTGGGTCCAAAATCCTTGCATGACCTCCAACTCCAATTCATTCAACACGTACATATGGAGACCTTAAAAATTCCAAAACCTTTTCAGTACAGATTTGATTAAAAGTCAGACCTGAATAACGAGTATTGTTTTTCCTTTGCCTGAGAAAAAGGTTATATTTGACAATTTAGCATCATTTGACACATTTGACCTCTTAGAAATCCCCCCTTTTTAGCATATTTACATAAAAGCAAATTTTTCTTATTTTTCTTCTACTTCACAAACTATTTCACCTCTCTTTTGCTGAATCTTTTTTTTTTCAGATTTCTACACAGATTCTGTGCTCACACCATGCTCTTCTTTCTTTTTTTAGAAAATTTTTTTATTGATTTCAAAGAGGAAGGGTGAGGGAGAGAGAGATAGAACAATCAATGATGGGAAAGAATCATCGATCAGCTGCTTCCTACATGCCCCCTACTGGGGATCGAGCCAGCAACCTAGGCATGTGTTCTTGACCAGAATCAAACCCGGGAACTTTAGTCCCCAGGCCAATGCTCTATCCACTGAGCAAAACTGGCTAGGGCTCTTCTTTCTTTATATACATTTCTTCACTATGTGTACTTTTTGGATATTCAATTCACTTTTGCAAACTAATGATAATATGTATGTAACAAGGAGAAGTGGTCATTTACCTTCACTTAGAGACCAAATAAGACTAAATTTCTTTAGCTATGAATTTAATTCATTATTTATTAGATGTCTTTTTAAAGTTTTTTTTTCATGGGGTTATGTAGGCAGTTTTAAAACTTTACCTTTTAATTTTCATAAATATGCATATAGATATTTATTAGAGGATTTTATGCAGAGCAGTGGTTTGACCTGTTACATTTTTAAAGGAGCACTCTTGCTTTTATGTTGAGAATCAGTTTTAAGAGGGCAAGAGTGAAAGCAGGGAGACTTGGTGGGAGGTCATTGCAAAAATGTAGGGCAAGAGATGGCAATGGTTGATGGAAAGTATTGAGAAGTGGCCAGTGTCTGGATATATATCAAAAGTAGATGTGAATGGATTGGATGTGGAGTATGAGAGAAAGAGAGGTGTCAGGATACCTTCAACTATTTTATTAGGCAATAACTAGAAGGATTAGTTTTCTTTAACTGACATAGGATGAGTGTTTTGGGAGGTAAAACACAGAGATGGTTAGAGCCATGCTAATTGTGAAATGACTATTAGAGAGATTGAGAATGCAATTGAATCTCTGAGAATGCAGTTCAAGGAAAAGGAATCAGTATGAGATTTACAGTTGGGAGTCATCACTGTTTATAGATATTATTTATGAATGAGATCTCCAAGGAAAGACTAGGCAGAGAGCCAAGTGACCCAAATCCTGAGAGTCAGCAAAAAGACTGAGATAGCCACTACGAAAGGAAGAAACCAAAAATGTATGGCATCCTGGAAGCCAAGGGAATAATTCTATCAAGATAGACATGAACAATTATGTAAATACTAGAGGCCTGGTGCATGAATTAGTGCATGGATGGGGTCCCTTGGCCTGGCCGGTGATTGAGGCCTATAAGGGGGCTGGCCAGTCAGGGGGAGGAACCATGAGAGGTTGGCCGGCCATGGGGAGGGGCCACAAGAGATTGGCTGTGGGAGTGCACTGACCACTAGAAGGCAGCTCCTACGTGGAGTGTCTGCCTCCTGGTGGTCAGTACACGTCATAGCGGCTGGTCGACCAGTTGTTCAGTCGTTCCAGTTGTTTGGTCATAATGGTCACTTCGGCTTTTATATATATATAGATAGCTGAGAGATCAAATAAGATAAGAAATAAGAATTAACCATGAGATTAAGCAACTGGTGTCTTTGAACAATAGTTTTGGTTTTACATGGACAACAGGGGGATGGGAGCATGAGTGTGTGTGGGGGGGGAGGTTGGGGGTTAATAGGGGGGGATGAGGACACATTTGTAATACCTTAATAATAATAATAAAAAAAGAAAAAAATGCATGAAAATTAAAAAAAATAGTTTTGGTTTTGCTGGAACCTCAATTATATATTGGCTTAAAGAGAGAATAAGAGGAATTTAAGTAAAGATAACTTTGATTTGTTTTTATTTTTGTTTTATTTGTTTGCTAAAAGGGGAGAGACATGCATATTATTAGATTGATAACTACAAGAGTTCTTAAACCTCTTCAAGTGTGCCTCTCACCAAGTGTTTTAGTTTTCATGAGTGTACTGGAAATATCTTGTAATCAGAAGATCCATCAGAACCATGATCTCAAAAAGTTACTTCTTTGGTGCTTGTTAGTAGCCTTGATAAGTGGAAAACTGTGGCAAAGTAAGATGCCAGATTCTATAATAAAGATGATTTGGGTTACTCCACTGAAGAACCCTGCCCAGAAAAGTAACTGGTATAGGGTAAGGAGAATATGACTGTATTGTGAATTAAGGCAATTATGATCACCAACCCAGGTCAAAGAAGTGGCGACATAGCTGTATTTCACATTATTTAACACTTTTTTTCTCTCACTCTTTTTTTTAACCCATTTTCTTATATGAACACTGGTTGTGATTAATATTTTAGGTTTTAGATAGGAATATGATTGAATGAATGTTCTGTGGGACTTTTATGTGTCTCCTGTGTTTGGGACACACCTGTCACCTAGGTCAAGACAACAGTGTATGCTGAGAAACAGAAGGACGAACTGTGCCGTATATCTTCCTTTGTCCTTTTAGATTCACTCTACCCCCTGCTCACCTTCCTGGAATGTGTATCTGTAGAGGTTATCTCAGCAGGCTGTCTTGTCCTCTCACTTCCAATTGAAATTAGCCAATGAAAATTTCTGAATGATTTTCAGAAGGAAGGCAGACAGACACATTGGGTATTTAGTGCATGAGTCCTTTCCCAGTGGAGTTCCTCAAGCAAAGATTGAGGAACTACTTTTTAAATAATCTCTTTAATAAACTATCCTCAATTTATACTAATTGAACATACCACCTGTTTCTTGCTGGCATCTTGATTTATACATTAACTATGACATATTTTTGTTTATATGGGGCTTAATTATATATCTATGTTAGTCACATGACCTATAGCATTGTATTAAATATGAAGCTAAGTGAAGAAATATTTTGGCCACAGAAAATATTCCAAATCTTGAAAGCTTTGAAATTAACTGCTACCTTGGAAAAACTGAATATAATATGACCTGGTAAAGTCAGTCATAATAGAGTACAACATTCTTCCAGGAAAACCAACTTGTTGTTTTTTAAGAAGCCTTTGTATTAACTTACATACTATTCTATTGATGAACAAGAATGATAAATGAATTATTTATATTTGCATTTTTTTCTGATCATATGAAGATAAAAATCATGTATATACCTAATGTGCCTTAATAGTAGTTAGCTTAGTATATTATTTTTAAAAACTAACACTTCCATTAATCAATGTTACATCTCCAAATATGAAACTAGATCCCAAAGCAAATATTTTTAAAATGATGTTCCTTTCTGATTAAATATTTCATCTTTACTATTTTGTCCTCCGGTTATGGCACAGTGAATGACCTACTTTTCATGAATTAAAATAAACTGAAAATATTTATTGAATGAATGAAACCTAGTTTTAAAAAACCTTTTTAAAATTCACATAATGAATTCAAGAATTCATATCACAATTCATGAGCTTCGAAAGCTTTCATTCAAATAAAGGAGATAAAAGTTACCATTCTTTCCAGATTCCTCAGGGTAATCTTGAAAAGGAAAATGGGGGGTGTTGGTGGGAGGGGCTTGCAACCTAGTTCAGTATCTGGTTAAAACTGTAGTCTCATTTCCCCACTCTGACTTGGGCGGAGCTGCTGAGCCTACTCCCAAGGCCTCCCCAAGACTGACTTGGGCGGAGCTGTGCGGACCCTCAGGGGCCCACCACAGGAGGACTATATAGGTCAGAGCCTCCCCAGGAGTTCAGTTCAGGCTTTGGGTCCAGAATTTCCCTGGACTAGCAATCTGTGAAATAAAGGTTAAACTTTCCTCCCTCAGAGTGCTGGCTGATCGTTCTCCCATGCATTCTGCCCCAACAATCTCAGTTTATACCTGTGTTCCTGGCTTAATTACTAAGGTGCCCCCTTTCATTCATTGTTAGGGCAATGAATTATATGCTAACCCTAGAGATAATGCGCATAAACCAGTAACTAAAATATAATGTGGCAAGTAATTAGTATTAGGCAATAAATACAAAGCAAGTACCATTGAAATTCACATCATGTGAGTTCAATTCTCTCTGATGATCAGAGAATTGGCAGAGATAGCACATCTTTAAAAAAAGCAGAGGTAGCAGATCTTTAAAAAAAGAGAAATATTTTAGTAAAGATGAAAGGCAGTTATATATATATAAATATATATAATGTTTTTTAGTTTCTTCCAGGGTTAGCTTTCTCCCATTTCAATAATTTAATCAAGATACTGATACACTATGAAAAAAATGCTCCATCTCATATCTTTAGTCTTCCAGTAAGATAAGTATTTACTGCAAAGTATTTACAATGTTTTAACATGGTCTATCATATCTAATAAAAGAGAAACATGGTAATTGGCATATGACCGCTACCGTTCCCATTGGCTAATCAGGGGCGATATGCAAATTAACTGTCAGCCAAGATGGCGGCCAGCAGCCAGGCAGCTTAAACCGAACATGAGGCTTGCTTGCTTCAGTGACGGAGGACTGCAACGTTCCCCGCCTGCCTTGCCGGCCTCTGAGCCTGCAGTTTAGAAGCTAAACAAAACCCCAGAAACCAGCTTTCAGCAAGCTGGGATCTCAGAGCTGGAGTCAGAGCTGGAGTTGATACAGAGTTTCGATCATAGAACCAAAACAAACCAGATACCTACTTTCAGAAGTGGAAGCCTCAGAGCTGGAGCCAGGCTAAAGCTGGCCCAGAATAAAAAAAAAAAGAGAGAAAAAAAGGAGCGGTTGGGAGCTTCCGTCACCCGCCAGCCTGAAAACAGCCCTCAGCCCCTCACCCAGACTGGCCAGGCACCCCAGTGGGGACCCTGACCCTGATCCAGGACACCCTTCACGGCAAACCAGCCAGCCCCCACCCATGCACCAGGCCTCTATTCTATATAGTAAAAGGGTAATATGCCTCCCAGCACTGGGATCAGCATGGCAGGGGGCAGTGCCCAAACCCCCTGATCGCCCTGTGGCTCTGTGTGTGACAGGGGGCGGGGCCATAACCTCCCTATCGGCCCTGCTCTGTTCCTGACAGGGGAAGGCGCCCCAACCCCCTGATCGGCCCTGCTCTGTGGGTGATAGAGGGGGTCGCCCAAACTCCCCTATTGGCCCTACTCTGTGAGTGACGGGGGGGAACTCCTCAACCCCCTGATGGGCCCTGCTCTGTGCGTGATAGGGGGTGGCGCCGCAACCTCCCCATCAACCCTGACTTGAGTGTGACGGGGGCGGTGCCTCAACCCTCCAATCAGCCCTACCCTGAGCATGACTGAGGGTGGCATCGAAACCTCCGATCCACCCTGCTCTGTGCATGACGGGGCAGCGCCCCAACTCCCCAATTGGCCCTGCTCTAAACCCAACCAGGGACTGCACCTAGAGATTAGGCCTGCCCTCTCGGGAGCAGGCCTAAGCTAGCAGGTCGTTATCTCTTGAGGGGTCCCAGACTGCGAGAGGGCACAGGCCGGGCTGAGGGACCCTCCCCCGCCCCCCCGAGTGCACAAATTTTTGTGCACCGGGCCTCTAGTATTTTATAAAAGTTTGCAGAGTAATATATTTAATTCTGATTCATTAAGGTTATTATATTTTTCCATTTGAGCAATACTTCCATTTTACTTTTCCTCGTCTTTAGTGAAAGAAGATTGGCTGCTGGTATTTTGGGGTTCTGCCAAAGGCAGGAGAATTTGAGTTGGGACCACATCTATTCCCCTGTGGAATTCTGTTAGTACTACCCATCCAAGTGTACCAGTAGGAATGGCTTCCCAGAACTACCGCTGCTGTGCACTGTGACAACTCACCCTACTTTATGACAAGGGATACAGGGCAAGAGGATATAATATAATATAAACATATTTTACGGCATCAGAGACCAAATGTATGTGTACAGCAATGGAGAGAAAAAAAGGTCTAAAATGTACAAAAGATACAGATACAGAGCCAGAAGCTAATCTATGAAAACATTCTTCCAATTACTTTAGTATATGTGTTACCAAAGCGAGCACTCTCCCAATTATTAAATATGTAAAATTGCAGGGGCAAATTTCTGTGTCTCTGTCTTTCTGTCTCTCTGTCTCTCTCTTTTACTCTCTTTGTCTCCCTTCATCTCTCTGACTTTCACTTTGCCTCTGTCTCTGTGTCTTTCTCTGTCTCCATCTCTCTCAATATGTATCATGGAATTGCTCAAATAGAATTGCTCTGTATTTGTTTGGTATGGCACAAATCAGTAGCAATATTACCAAGTTAGGTCTAAAATTAGGGACCAGTGAAACTCATACTCTGTTTCCTTCTAGTTTGGTCAAAGCATGATGGTTCTTCCTGAGAGAATTGGTCTTGTTTACAGGTCTTTTTGCCCCGCCCCACTTGTGTGGCTCGCCAGCCTGTGTGAACACCCAACCACTCTGGGAAAGCTCAGCAGCCAGGATCCTCTGTACCTTCTGGGCCCCACACTAACTCATGCAAAAACTCCGCGAGTCAAACTGAGTTGCCTAATATGTCATAGGACCACTTACTCTGATGTGGACAACCCAGGATCGATGTGGGAGAAGATAACACCCGAGAAGCCTTTTTATCCCATAATCCAAAAGGAAACGGGGTAGGACATCCAAACTCTCTCTTGTCTGACTCTTCCTTCCACGCCAAGGTCTAGAGGAAAGATCAGAACACAAGATTCACCAGTTTCACTCTTTTCGCTCTTCCCTGCTCCGACAATCCCAGGGGTCAGAGAAGAGCTGGCTTATCCCCCTCCCCTTCGGCCTAATTTCTTTCTATGAAGAACAAAAAGCTTCAAGGCCCAGCCAGCGAAGGAAGCAGAGGTGTCTTCTCTATGCTATGCTTGTGCCCTTTATTGTTGCCCTTCAATATGTTAAATGGGCATTGAAACACTCTGGAATGTTTTTTCTCTCTCCATAGTTTGTTCATCAAGTCCAATGTCTTTCTAAAGAGAGAAAGGTCCTAACCTTTCCTTCCCAGGAGCAATAAACCTCCTGGCTTAGCTCTGGAGGTGGAAGAAGGAAAAATAAGACATGATATGAAGGGGAAATTAAAATGCATTTGGGTCACCATTTGCAAAATATTAATCATGATACACAAGTTTGTGTCTTTCGGCAATTTTTCTTTCTTTCATAACCTTATTCACAACCCTTGTTTTCAGAATGGAACACATAAAAGTGATGGAAACAAACCCCAAAACATCTTAAAAGTATAGAAAATTGATATTTCCTAATTTAAAAAATAAAAAGTTCTACTCCATTTATTGTTAATATCCTTGAAACTATGAATTTTCATTTCCTTGAATAAAAGAATTTATAATCAAAGTTAGGAAGCCATATCTATATAAAAGTATTGACATGTTTATGCAGATGAATAAAAACAATGAGAAATAAAATTTTTATCTGTCCTTTGTATAACTTACAGCTTAACTCTCAAATTATACCTGTGATTTACTTTATTTTTAATATATTTAACAAAAATCAATTAAAATTATGTGAGTTATACTACCAAATGACAGCAGAATTTAAATTTATCTTACAAAAACATACTGTCATTCTAATTTTTGCCTAAAAGTAAAATATTAATAACATTCTTCCGTTTGTCACATTTTCTATGATAGGAAGAAAGCAAAGGGTTCTGTCTTATCTTTAAATTGAATTTCAATCACTGCAACAATTTCTAACTTTTTAAATTCTGTTACATATTTGTTCTATTAGGGTAATGAGGCAATTAATGTTCTTTACGATCAAGGATCTGGAGGTTACATGGCCCAGGTCTACACAAGGATGTCTTCAGTTAACCATGCTTCTCTCTTCTTTTCCTTCCATCCTTGGCATACACCGTTGACCCTCCTGGTCTTAAGAAAGCTGCTGCACTTCTGATCACCATGTTCACATTCTAAAGAGGAGGAAGGAGAAGGGGGAAGGTCAAATGTAAAAGTCTTTTATTAAAAGAGATTTTGACTTTTCATTCAGGATGTAAAGCTTGAGATGTCCTTTTACATTCTACTGGCCAGAGCAGTACATCCTGACCAACTCTGTAAGGAGGCTGGAGTAATGAGTGTTTTCTTATTTTGCTTCCCAGTCTCTAGAGTAGAGAAAAGTCGAGAGTATTTCAATGAGCTGTGAGTGAGCCATCTGCCAGCATCTGCCACACTGACATGCAGCTATCTTTTGGCACAAATTCAAACTTAAAGGAATTTTGAAAATACCCTTACCTACCTACATTCAAAATTATAAATTATATTGTAATGGTAATTATTTATTGTAAATGTTTGTGATTTGGGGTAATAAGCATAACTAGTTCAGTACCACTTACATACTATGTAGCATCTAGTATAAATAAATACTAATTCTGATCTATTATGACAAAAGTTTCTTCATGATTGGGATGATCATTCTTAGTTAAACCATAGTAAGATAACAATATTTTCATGTATAATAAAATGCCATTGTGTGCAATATTAATTTTCTCCCAGGAAACAAAGGCGATTGAATTTCAATTGAAATTCCACTAGAACTTCAGTGAAAAATTTGTTTGGTCAGCACATCCAAAAGAATACAAAAAGAAAAAGGCAAAACTCATGAATGAAAATGAACTTGATTCAAGAGAACATTATATTTAGTTCTTTTATTTTCTTTAGGTAAAGTTCTTTATCATAGCTACAGTTCAAGTTATACTATTTCTGATTACGTACTATAACTATTGCAGGATAAGAAATTTGAGGATAAGGGTCAGATGACATTATTTGAGCTTTTGTTCATATATTTTACAATAACAGACACCTTGTATATGTTTTCAAATGAGATAATGAATTCATCTAAATAGGGAAATATATGTATTTCATATAATTACTATCATAGGAAAAAATCCTAAAATCAAGTTTTGAAACCAATACAACTAAGTTTTCACAAGAAAATGAGTATCCCAAAATAAGACTTGATGGGCAGTTTGAGAACTTTTACCTAAATATACAGAAATTACCCATTCGGGAAATATTTATGGAGTATCTACATCAAGCATGTCAAACTCGCGGCCCGCAGGCCACATGCCTCATTTATTTGGCCTGTGTTAGCCTTTGAGTTTGACATGCTTAATCTAAATTATATTAAGAAATGATTCTAGGTGATAAGAATACAGTCATAAACAAGATAGATGTTCAGATATTTGAACCATATTTAAATAGTTCAGCCTAGAGAGGATGAGATTTCTAGTTTAAGGTCCAATAACTATGAGCCGTTAGCCTCTGTAATCAAGAATTCAGCCCTGCTGGCATGGCTCAGTGGTTGAACATCAACCTGTGAACCAGGAGATCATGGTTCAACTCCCAGTCAGGACACATGCCCAGGTTGCAGGCTCGAGTCCCACTACGGGGCATGCAGGAGGCAGTCGTTCAGTGATTCTCTCTCATCATTGATGTTTCTATCTCTCTCCCTCTCCCTTCCTCTCTGAAAGCAATAAAAATATATTTTAAACAATTAAAAAAAGAAAAGAATTCAATCTGGGCGGTCAGTCCCATCATTCCAGAAGACCTATGCTCTGGTGGTAGCTTGAATAAGGGCTTTGGATATCTGTGTATTGAACAAGTAATGGTTTTCTAATTAGCATACTGGACATCAGAAATGGGTTTATATTAGTAAAAGTAGTGGCTCTTGAGTATTGTGATGAATACTATGCTGGAGGCAAATTCCAGCAGGTCATAATTATGCTAGAATGTTGACTAATGAGTTTGCTGAACCCGATGGTCCTTTATTGTTTACCAGGCCTTACCTTTGATATGTATATATATCTGCTTTGCTAAAGGGCAAAATGTGGGAATAAAATGCCATGGGTTCAGACATTCGGAGAGCCCACTTCACTAGAAAGTGGAGCCTCCCTGGCTCCCCCATGCCTCCCAAATTTATATATCTTATCTAGCCTCTATTCATTTATGCCGCAGCCCCTTCTCCAGATTCCTGAATCCTAGCTGCAGAAAGACTGCAGCATACTACATTTGGATTCTCGGTGGAGAACATTCAAGAAATATCCATTGTGTTTTAGAAATACTTCTGCCGCTGCACAACAAACCATAAGACTCTAGCAAATCCTTTCTCTTGTAACCTTCACTCAGCCTCAGGCAGGGTTATGGTCAGTGCCTGAAGATGACCACAAGTGTAATAGAACAGATTGTTTTATCTGCCCTTTGGGCAAAGTGTGATTGGAGCTCCTCAAAGAACAGAGCTGAAATGTTTTGATTTACAGAATAGTTTGTGTGAACTGTTTTGTGCCAGCTTGCTAATGATTGTATTTACTAATGTCTGACATAGAATTGTTCTGATGTAACTTTCATCCTGATCTGGTTAGTAAAACCGTGGAAGAGGAAGAAGGCTATGGAGGAGGGTCACGCTACTGCGCACTTCTTTGGAAACTGCTGTAATATAAAGCTAAAATAATACAAGTTTAAAACTTCTGCATGACCAAATTGTTACCCCAAACAGCAAGCCAGAGTTCTTATTCCGGGTTCTTATCCCACAAAGTTTGAAGACTAAAAATTGTGGACTAGAAGGTTTGAAGCAAAAGCGTGGACATTTGTTGCAAGCTTATACAAACTCCCCCCTGGGGAGAGGTCCCAGAATGGGTCACTAGTGAGGTCTCTGTCTAAGGGTTTATAAATGCTGGCAGCTTCTTTTTCTATTCATGATACTTACTAGTTGGGCCCTTCCCCATTTTATATCCCCTTGTGTTTTTTCCCAATTGGCAGATTTCCCCCTTCCCTGCCTGGTATCAGTTTCAAAGTTTCAAAGCCCACTCAGTGCTCCTCCTCTGCTCCCCCTTCTCTTGTAATATTCTGCTGCCCTCTGTGCTGGTAAGATAAGCATTCTGGCGGTTAGGAGCTGGCTCCGCCCCTCGCATACTCATTCCTTTCCCATGGACTCTACCCTAATTACCTCTCTTATCTCTACATCCTCTCAAAATCAAATTAGGTCAGATTACAACAAAAACTTCCCTAATCTGTGGAGTTTACATCCTGGTAAGAGAGATGAATAACACACAAATGTACATACCATATGTTACTGTTATGCTATGTTATTGGGTACTCACAGAATGCCCCTTAGTAGATGATGATTGAACTAAGACCTAAATGAAACGGATTGAAGCAGGTTTAAAAAATTACATCACCGTAGAGTGTTGTCAGGTATCATCAGCATCTGGGAGCTCTTCTTCCCAAGGTGTTCCTAAACCAGCTTTGTTGGAACTACGGGTCTGCCAACCATACAAAATGAATACCAGGCAGGAGGGAATAGTCCTGAATTCTAGGGAAAGTTTTATCATCTAGTTGTGTGACCTAGAAAAAGACAGATACACTCACAGAAGGCCCCTTAGTAGATGATGATTGAGCTAAGACCTGAATGAAAAGGATTGAAGCGGGTTTAAAAAATTACATCAGTGTAGAGTCTTGTCAGGTATCCTCAGGATCTGGGAGCTCTTCTTCCCAAGGTGTACCTAAACCAGGGTTGTCGGAACTACGGATCTGCCAACCATGCAAAATAAATACCAGGCAGGAGGGAATAGTCCTGAATTCTTATGACCTAGAAAAAGACAGATATTATTTTGTCCTTTATGATATGTAAACTGAGGTTGGAATATAAAGTATCTCATGCTTCTTTCAATTCTAAAATTTAAGTGATTATTATTCTAAATACTCTAGGAAATGTTGACCTCCTAGGCTTTGATACAAATGAAAGTCAAGACAAACATTTTTATAAGTACTTTTTTAACATATGATTCACATAACTTACAATTTACCCATTTACAGTGAACGATAATTTCTATATTTACAGTCATGCAACTGAAAGGAGTTTTAGGGGTAAAATAGGCAGGTTTAGGGAGTTTTAGAAATAAAGAGGGTCCATGGGGGAGGACTGCATAGGTGGGGGCTTGGAGTTGTCAAAAGGCATACATCCACAGAGAAGAAAAAAGAGGTGCCACAGGATAAGGGGAGAGGAGGACAGAAGTTAGGGAAAAGCCACAGGGTGTGGGGAGAAACAGGAAACAAACTTTCACAGGGGATAGAGAAATGGTGACAAATGGGAGAAAGAGGAAAACAGATTTTTACAGGAGATAGAGAATTCTACCACTGAAGGGGGAGATAAAGAGGGGTGCACCACATGGGTTTTGAGTTTTGAAGCTGACATTCTACCAATTAGAAGGCAGTATGAAGAAACAAAAAACTGCAGCCTTTATAAACTGTAGAAAAAGGGAGCTTAGTGGATCACCTCCTTGGTACCCCCTCCCTACATGGGAGTCTGGATTTGCTGCCAATACATTTCCACCTTTTCATCTACCACCCTTTTGCCTGTGGCTTCATTCTTCGAATCCACCTGGACAAGAACCCAGGAAAGAAACCACCCTTACATCCTGATCATGAGAAAACCAGCCAACTCACAACAATCGCCACAATCAATTTTAGAACATTTTCATCATCCCCAAAAGAACCCTATACCCATTAGCAATCTTTCTTCACTTTCCCCCAAATTCTTTCACTTCCAGTCCTAGCCAACCACCAATCAACTTTCTCCGTGGATGCGCCTATACCAAGCATTTAATAGAAATGGAATCATAAAATATGTGATTCTTTGTGATTTGCTTCTTTCACTTAATCTAATGCTTTCAAGGTTCATCCATGTTGGAAAATTCATCAGTACTTCATTATCGCCACATCATATTCCATCAAATGTATATACATCTATTTATTGCTATTTGACTTGTTTTTATTCTTGCCTATTATAAATCAGATGCAGCTATGAGCATTCATATACATGTTTTTGTGTGGACATATTTTAGCTTTTTCTGCCTACATACATAGGACTAGAATGACTAAGTCATGTAGTAACTATATGTTTAATCTTTTGAAGAACTGCCAGATTGTTTTCAAAGCTGTTAACATTTTACATTCTACATGCAGTGTATGAGGTTTCAAATTTTGCACAAGGTAACTAGTTAAGGGTAAAGTTTTTTTAATTCAAAAGGTAATCTGAGGGATAGACTAGCAGTTCAGTCATCCCGGCCCCCAACTTGTTCTTAGAATGTCACAAGTTGTGCTAGAAATACAATGCATGCATATCAGAGTTTGTTATGCAAGGATTAAAGGATTTATAAAATACTAAATACAGAGCCTAGTGCATAGTATACATTCAAAAGTGGCATTTCTTTGTTTTATTATTAATAACAAAATAATTAATGAGTGACAGTTGCATATTGATGAAGAGCTCAGATTCTGAAGTCAGAGTCCCTAGAACTCAGATAAATATTAGGTATATGATCCCAGATAAGTCATTTATCATCTCTGTGGCTCAGTTTATTCCTTTATAAAATGGTTTTAATAACAGAACCAAGTCACAGGGATGTTGTAACTACCTAGAAGCTCAGTAAATTTTAATATTATTTATGGGAGAATTGCTTTTAATCTCCTTAATTACCACATTGAAGGTCTCACTTTTTCAGATGTGGAGTTGTATTTGTTTACATGTGGGTAGAGGAATCTTGAATAGTGTGGTGTTGTGTTTCTATAATTATCTTCCAGTCTGTCACACCCTACTTGTCACACAATTCACACCAAACAATGTTGCCTGGATTCCTAAACCAGTGGGGAAAATCCCCTATTAAGTGGCCCATTTACTCAACCCCTGTCACAGTGCTTGATCACCAAAGAGGCTTCTAACTCTGAAAGCTTCCCTGAGGGCAGCCTCCCCGGGCCTGCACTTGTGTGCAAAATTGTTTCCACTTTTAGGAAAGGAGCTTTGTTTGCCCTGATAGCTCCCATGCAAATACCTATTGGCTCTCAGCTTAGAGTCCAGTCCGGCTCAAATTCAGGTCAGGTATGAGAAAGGAGCAAATCAGCCTGCACAAGCATGCCAGAATCAAGGCCAGAAGCAAACAAAAATATATCCTGAATTTTATGTATGAATTTTCTCCAAAAGCACTCAACAATTCATACACTTTGATTTGCACAAACATTATTTTAATAACTCTTCTCAAGCACAACATCTCACTGTTCCATATTGCAGGACACGTTTAATGTATCATAATATTTACTCTTGACACAAATACCCTGGAACAGGTATTATTAACCCCGTTTTACACTTGAGGAAACAAAGTGTAAGATAACTAACAGAAAAAGGCAGATGCAGAGAATAGAGAGAATCAGGACTTGAATCTATGCCTACCTAGTAACCCAACAGCGCATGGATATACCAATATTTTAATCATTTTCCAAATGTTGAACATGTAAGCCCCCCCCCAATATCTTGCTATTAAAAGAAATGCCACAGTGAATATAGCTATACATTAATCTTAGTCAGAAATTCTATTACCTCTAGATAAAATAGTAGAAAGTAGCACATTAAGTCAAATGGCATGTAATATTTTTTAAAGGTTTTTCTTTTTTTAATAAATAAGATTGCTTCCCAAAACAGGTTGTTGTGGGCCTTACTTCCAGCAGAAGTAAGAGGGCCCAATATGTGCATTTTCACCCAAAGGAAGAGTGCCCACTTGTGCACTTTTCTTCGCATTGCCATTCTTTGTGAATTTAATAGGTAATGTAGAATATTAACTTACCTAGTTAACAATGAGGTTGAAAATTATTGTATGTTTATTAGCTATTCATATTTCTTCTATGAATTGTCTATGTATATCTTTTTTAAAATAATAACTGGAGCTATTATTGGAATTTTAGAAATTAATTTATGGAAAATATCTTTTTGGTTCCCACATGTTATATTTCCTCTGGTTAAGTTTTGCTTATTATTTTGTTTATGATGGTTTTGATGTCTGTAATTAATAGAAAAGGAGCAAAGGAAAGGCCAAATATAGGCATGTCACTTAGTCAGCTTCACTAGGAAGCTGCAATTTCACACCCCCCAGGGAACCACAGGCCCATTCCCTGGGGGAAGGGGTACAACAAAGGGGAGATGGATGCATGCACAGTGATGTTGGGGTGATATAAGGAAGTTACTTGTCAATCAAATGTGGGAACAAAAATCATTGGCTGGAAGAGGTGGAACTAATGCAATCCCATTAAAATTTGGAGATACATAATCCCCTAAACAATGAAGTTCACTCTCTCTTGGCTCCTGGCTCTTGGCTCTCTGGTTCCTTTGATTTTGCTCCAGCTTGTGTTCCTTTCCTG
>NW_006299245.1:3066997-3073236 GCF_000327345.1 Myotis davidii | reverse complement strand
TTTTAGTAAATAAGATTGCTTCCCAAAATGGGTTGTTCTGGGCCTCTTCCAGCAGAAGTAAGAGGGCCCAATATGTGCATTTTCACCCAAAGGAAGAGTGCCCACTTGTGCACTTTTCTTCGCATTGCCATTCTTTGTGAATTTAATAGGTAATGTAGAATATTAACTTACCTAGTTAATAATGAGGTTGAAAATTATTGTATGTTTATTAGCTATTCATATTTCTTCTATGAATTGTCTATGTATATCTTTTTAAAAATAATAACTGGAGTATTAGTGGAATTTTAGAAATTAATTTATGGGAAATATCTTTTTGGTTCTCACATGTTATATTTCCTCTGGTTAAGTTATTATTTTGTTTATGATGGTTTTGATGTCTGTAATAGGTAATTATGTATTAAAAAGACAAAATTCTGTGGTAAATTTGAAAAATCTTATTGGATTTATTCAGCAATTTATGAACTGGGAAGCATTCCATCCAAAGAGCCACGCAAAATAGACAGGTGTGGGAAAAGGTAGCTATGCTAGCAAAGAGCAGCTTGTTTGTGTCAAGGTCACCTTTATTATGGGGTAAATTACCTTACTAGTGCTAACCAGGTAATTTCAGGTTGACTGGTTTAATATTCTGATACCATTATAATTAGCTAGTTAGTTACTAATAATAGAAAAGGAGCAAAGGAAAGGCCAAATATAGGCATGTCACTTAGTCAGCTTCACTAGGAAGCTGCAATTTCACACCCCCCAGGGGACACCTGTCTATTTCCTACAAAATGTTGGGGGAAGGAATCCAACAAAGGAAGACAGACACATGCCCAGTAAAGCTGGGTGGAGCAGGGAAGGTATTTGTCTGTCAATCAAACCTGGGGACAAGAGATGGTTGGCCAGAATAGGTGTGGCCATTGCAAGTGTGCCAAAATGTGGGAATACATATCCCTAAACAAAGGAATTTGCTCTCTTGAGACTCTTGTTGCTCTTGGCTCTTGTTGCTCTTGGCTCGCGCGTTTTTTTCTTGAGACTCTTGTTGCTCTTGGCTCTTGTCGCGCGTGCGTGCGTGTGTGTGTGTGTGTGTGTGTGTGTGTGTGTGTGTGTGTGTTTTGTTGGTGGTGGTTTTTCTGTTTTGTTTTTTTGTTTGTTTGTTTTTGCTTTTAGCCATGTAATCATGGCCATGTGGACCCTCACATGCAACTTACTGATAGACTGCAGTGGTGAAAACACACTAAGCTAAGCTGATGCTGGACTGGACCTGGCTCCGACATGGAAAGGAAGCTCTGGACACTGGCCCTGATTTTAGCTCTACTGAACCCCCAGCTACTTCTTCTATGACTAGACTAAGGAAAATGGAACTTTGGAAGCTCAGGGATTTAATTCTACACAAATAAAGATCATTCGTTCTCCCATGTGAGTCTCAGAGAATTCATTTTCTTGGCATATCACAAGAACTTCATCCCCAGCAACAACCGAGGGAGGTAAGTCCTTCTCCCATCCTTTAGCAATTCTACTCCTGGAAGAGGCTGAAAATGTAATTAAGTATTATGTCTCACCTTGGTGACATGGGACTTAGCACAAGTGACTCCATTTTGGGCCTGTTATCTCCTTTTTAACACATTGCAGACAGATCTCGAGAATTCTCATGTTTCCTTTTCTCAGGCTTGTGGTCAATCACGACAATTCTCAGCTTTTCATTGTCATTTAGAGAGAAACAGTGTAACGGACAATGCATTCGTTGAAGTTAAAAATTACAAAAGGAATTAAAAGTGATTAGTCTCTTGTCGTTAGTAATAAAAATAACTTTTTTATATCAATTTGATATTTTTCAAGTGCTCAGTAACCATGGATAGTGACGAAGAACATGATAAAATCCTGGATATATTTGCTGACAATTTATCAGATATTCCAAGTGAAAGTGATGAAAGCTTTGACAGTGGCAATGATACAGTTATTCCTTCAAAAAGGCAGACAATAGTAATTTCAAGTGATTCTGAACCTGAAAATTTGAACAATTCCACACATGATTTTGAGTGTAATTTGCGTCTTGGTTGCCAAGATAACGTTTGGTCAAAAGAGGACTTTCAGCCTAATTTGGAAAAATTTGAAGGTAATTCTGGGGTTACAGTTCCTCCATCTGATTGTAAGAATATCATTGAAGTCACCAACTTGATTTTTGACAACGATCTGTTTGAACTCTTTTGTCATCAATCGAACATATATTATAATCAAAATTTGGGAAAGCACAAAATGTCAAAAACAAAAAAGTGGTCTCCTGTTACTCCAACAGATATGAAAAAATTTTTAGGACTTATAGTGCTAATGGGGCGTACTCGAAAGGATACTTGGAAAGAATATTGGTCTACAAATCCAGTTGTAGCTGTTCCAATGTTTCCTCAGATGATGAGTCAAAATCATTTTGAACAAATCTGGACTATTGGCATTTCAATGACAATGCAAACGTGACTAAATCTTCATCCAGGCTATTTAAAATTCAGTCTGTACTCGACCACTTTATTAGCAAATTTCAAACAATATATAAATCTATGCAAGAATTATCATTAGATGAAGGCATGATTCCCTGGAGGGGATGTCTTTTATTTCAAATTTACAACTCAGCTAAAATTATTAAATATGGTTTACTTGTAAGAATGGTATGTGAGAAGAAGCCTGGGTATATTTGCAATATGGAAATTTACACAGGTGAAGGAAAAAAATTGAATGACTTTATTTTGTCACTACTTTGACCGTATCTGGAATTGGGGCATCACATATACCGAGATAACTGTTACAATAGTGTTTCAATTGCAGATGTAATGGTAAGAGAAGAGAAATACATTACATTTGCCAGCTTTGTTTAGTTCCACTTCATATTACACAGTGTTTTACAAAGTATCATACTTTAAAAAGGTATTAGCTTGTAAGAACATGTGGTAAATAACTTCAAAATGCAATGGGTATTTAATTTTAAAGTGTGCCTTTAACATTTATGTAAAGCATTTTTTGTACTCGTTCAATAGAAACTTACCTGGCCACTGAGTAAAGCTAGCAATAAAACTACGGGGCCGCAATGTGTTAACATGCCTAATAATAATATATGCAAATTAATTTTTTCTTTATGATTTACTTATAATTTTGTGATAGAAAACCTTTATTATCTCGTTCCCCTAGATCACAAACCCATGATCATCTCCATCTTATCTATTTGCAGGTGTATGCTTCACATATAATTCTTCAAGCTGGTTGGCATATTAGAGTCTATAGTGTAAGGTTAGAAAATAACTATTTTTTTCTCAAATAGAAAGAAATATCTAGCTGTGTCATATATTTATTTATTCTTGGTAGTATTTTTAAAATATATTTTTATTGATTTTAGAGAGAGAGAGAGCAAGGGAGAGGGAGAGAGAGAAAAATATTGATGGGTTCCCTCCTGTCCCATACACACCACAATTGAGGACCAAACATGCAATCTGGGCATGTGCTCTAACAGGGAATTGAACGGGGACCTTTCAGTGCATGGGATGATGCTGAACCAACTGAGCTACACCAACCAAGGCTATTCTTGTAGTTTTTATTAGAGCTCTTAAACCTAGTATGGAGGCTAAAATATTTATTTATTTTTCTTCTGGCTTCTAAATTCTTCTGGCTGGATGAATAAAGAAATTAACAGAGACAGATTAACAGGAGAAAAAGCAAAGTTTCAATATATGCACATGGGGAATTCACATAGGCATGAAAATTCCAAAGACAGTGAGGTAACACTGGATGTGTAAGACACTTTGGACAAAGGAGAAAGAGGGAGAATGGGGTATTAGATTTACAGGTAGTTCAGGAACAGCCAGAGCATAAATGGCAGGAAAATTCTTGCTACACAACTCAGAAACAATGGGGTATCTAGCTAACAGGCTTAGGGTCTTTCTGCCAGAAGCCCTCTATGTTCCATACTTAATTCAAACGAGGCTACAGCAAATACCCCTAGATCTCCTTCCTGAAGCAAGTTTCTCTGTCTGAATCTCTTGGACAAGAAGTGGGGGAGAGTCAAAGGTTCTTTCTGAGTCTTTTGTTTCTCTAATATGCAGCTCAAAATCCATACCCCAGAAAGGCAGCTTCAGGGTAGCAAAACTTTGGTCCCATCAGTAGATATCCTACACTTTTCTTTTTTTATTTTGAACTATATTTATAAATGTTAGCATTATTTTAGTTCTTACTTATTATTTGCAAGGAACTTTATGATTCTATAAAGCTAAATAACAAACTAAAATCAGAGTTGATAAGTGATGCGATGAAGCCATGTTTGAATGCAAGCAATCAAGCTCTAAATGATATATGGTTATCATCACACTGGTCTGTCTCCATTTTATTTCTTGTCTTTTTTCTCTTACTTGAGATAGCATATGTGTTTCTTA
Source organism: Myotis davidii (assembly GCF_000327345.1). Classification (NCBI taxonomy): domain Eukaryota; kingdom Metazoa; phylum Chordata; class Mammalia; order Chiroptera; family Vespertilionidae; genus Myotis; species Myotis davidii. The sequence goes on along the minus strand of NW_006299245.1, from coordinate 3,068,845 downwards.
CATTTTAGAGACTGCATATATTAAAGTATTTTAACATTTTCTTACTTTTCTTGTATTACATTTGAGGAGTCAACTTTATGCTATATTTTGAAGGCAATGTTCCCATTATGTCTTGCCTAGTCTTTTCATTAGCCTAAGGCCATTTCCTCTGTTTTAAACTTTCTCCAGCTTCCTTATTCTTTTATTCTACTTTTATTATATTTTCTATCACCATTTATTTCCCTCTATGCCCTCTCCCAGTTTTCTTATTCTTGAATAATGACTGCTCTATCCCAGTAGTTTGTAGTTCAGCGCAGACAGGATGCACATTTTTCTCTTGAAATACCCCAATTCCACCTGCCTGATACCAGAACACTCTCCCATTTTAAGCTGCAAAATCTTAGCCAAATTTCCACTGTCTGACAGCTTTTAGCCAGTATGGTTCTGCAAGTCTAAGAAATGATGTGCCTCTCATTTTGCCTGTGCTTCCAGCTCTAAAAGGATAGGATTGTTTTCCCTAGACATTTTGAAAGAAATCGCAGTTCTTTTGCCAGCCTCAGAATGACTGCCTGAAGGTACGGTAGTGTTTACATCCCCGGGGGCTGGTTTCCCTCTTTGGAAATGATCTCACCTGGCCAAGCTACATTACTGGGTTCTTGGTCTCCAGGGCAAATGCTAAAAGTATAAAGCAGGGGTCCTCAAACTAGCCCGCGGGCCACATGCAAATACAAATATTGTATTTGTTCCCGTTTTGTTTTTTTACTTCAAAATAAGATACGTGCAGTGTGCATAGGAATTTGTTCATAGTTTTTTTTTTAAACTATAGTCCGGCCCTCCAACGGTCTGAGGGACAGTGAACTGGCCCCTGTTTAAAAAGTTTGAGGACCCCTGGAAAGGGAGCACCTAAAAGTGAAGAAAGATTTAGAGTTTTAATGCAGATCCTGTCTTTCCAAGGGCTCTCACTGCACCATGTGACCGTCCCTGACCCTCATACTCATGACTTTCCTAGGTGGCTATGTTTGTTTCACTAGTCAAAACCTAGAGCAGCTCTGAGCATTTGCAGAACCTGACACATCTGCTGTGCAGCAGGGGGAATTCTTTGCTGAATGTGGCAATCAGAGTTAGTACTCTCTCTAGGGCAGTGATTTTCAACCTCTTTCATCTCATGGCACACATACAATAATTATTAAAATTCTGCCACACACCAAGAAATATATTCTTTACCAACCGGTCAAAAATAGGTTTAATTTTGATTTGTTCACACCGGACAGCTATTGTTACATTCACTGTTGTCATTTTTTTTTATTTGGCTCTTTAAGGGAAAAGAGATCAGTACCCCTGACTAAATAGTCAGGTATTGCATGCTTTAAAATTTTCTGAGGCACCCTGGTTGAAAATTGCTGCTAGAGAGCCATGGAAACATCGACACTTGTGATTTCAGGGGTAATTTGAGGAGAAAGCAGAGCAGGTGGATGAGTCAAACACTGAGAAGTCTTAGTCACCCACGTAAGACAAAGCCATGAGCTGGTTTAAGAATTCTAATACTACACAAACCCCGATGATTTACAGACTTGTAACACCTTATTTCAACCCACCTCCCTGAGAACTGTTCTGGATGTACATGATTCCAGGCACTCTATGGGAGAGTTCTGCCTATTTATCACTGCTGCTTTATACTTTTTCCTATCTGTTTCTCTTCATGGAACCCAGTGCAGTGAGGCAATTGTGAGTCACATTAGTGGTTATAAGTTGATGCTGACTAGGTTTTCTTCTCTTAACATTTTGTTTTGTCTTTTTTATCCACCCCGATTTAGCTGCTATATTTTCACACATGAAACTCAGGTAAAAGCTATATTGACTCTGGAAATC
>NW_006299245.1:3060470-3066963 GCF_000327345.1 Myotis davidii | reverse complement strand
TCCTGCTGTTTCTTCATTATCTTTAGGAAACACACATCACAAAGCCCTGTTCCTGTTTTCTTGACTCAAAACCTTTTGGTTCAGGAGTACCTTCTATTTGTTTCTTCCTCCTCACTCAGTTATTATTTTGTATTTACTTGAAACAGTTTCTCAAAACTCACAAAGCCTATTGTTAGGGGTCATTTCAGTAGCTTGTCCATAGCCACATACCTGATGAATCAGTGGTAGAGCCCTATGTAAGGTAAGGATGTTAATCTTACCAGTTTACACTTTAAAAATCATTCTAATATACTCTGACCTCAATGGAGGCTATTATTCATTTTATAGGTAATAATGACAAACTGATATAAAATGTATTATTGCTGAACTATGACATAATGTAAATTCTTTATAAAGCTAATAAATGTTGCCTAGATCACATTCAATTTTATAATAATTCATTCAGACAGTAAATGGGACAATAAAGTGGTTAGCAGAGTGTCTGACACATAGTAGGTGCTCAAAAAGTCTTTCCTGTCATTATGTATTCAGTGACTTATAGATTCCAAATGAGCTGGTATTTACTTTATAGCCAAGGAAGACTTTAAATCAAATTATTTATCTGGATTTTTTTTAGGCTTTGATATTTTCTGTGGGTTTATTATATCTATTCACTGTTATTCCAGTATAATTTATATCTCAGTATAATTAGAATTGGCATATCAGAGAACAGTGTGTTTTTCTTCATCTATTTAAGTTCCTTTAGTGAATGCTGCAGTGAATTGGTCACATCCAGAACTGCATTTTCTGGCAAGAAATGTGCTCTTATAAGTCTGCTTTCAACTGTTTATCATAATTTCTACCTGAAAAAAATTTAAAAACCTTTAAAATGTTTTTATGCTCTGATTTTTTTTTTATACAATGAGTATATAAAATGAAAGTCTGCTGAATGAAAATAAGCAATTCCAATTTAATACCATGGCTTCAGTTAGTATCAAATAGACATTAAGGCCATAGCTGGAAAATGAAGTGAAAGACAGTAATAATTCATTTCATAAATACACTAAAGCTCCCCCCCACCCCAAAGGATGCCCAACAATTTCTTTGTTTGAAACATTATTGGGTTGTACCACCATAAGCAATGTTGGGTGAAAATCACCACCACAGCTTAATCCTCAATACTTCGTGTTCATGGAGTTTTCTTTATGGCTGTGATTGGGATGCCAGTGAAATGTGGAAACCAAACTGAAATGCGTGGTTTCTTCTAAGTAGGATGCAAAGGTGATTTCTTTCCCAGGTTCTTGTCCAGATGGATTCGAAGAATGAAGCCACGGACAAAAGGCAGTATAAGCAAAGGTGGAAATTTACTGGAAACAAGTACACTCCCACGGAGGGAGAGGTCCCAAAGGAGGTAGCCCTCTAAGCTCCTCTTTCCTAAAGTTTATAAAGGCTGCAGTTCTTTGTGTCCTGATATTCCCTACTGATTGGTCACTATAGCAGCTTCAAAGCTTATACCCCACATGGGTCTCCCTCTTTTCCTCCCCCTTCAGTGGTAGAATTCTCTATCCCTTGTGCAAATCTGTTTCCTCCGTCTCCCTTTCATTTCTATATTCCCTGTGGCTTTTCCCTATCTCTAATCTTTTCAGCTGTCCAAAGTTAGCCTTCTATTCCTTGGGGGGATGGCGGGGGGACGGCGTTCACATTGATCCCTGTCCATCCTCTGATGTGTGTGAATGGTCTGGAAACAAGAAATTAACATATATGTATTGTTACCATCAGTCAGAGCTTTCTGCTGATTCATTATCCTCTTCTGCCCCAATACAAAACAAACCCACGTCAAAAGAGGTACCATGTCAGGATATGAAATGAAAGAAATCAGAGCAGCAGAACATGCAGGATGTGACATACCTTTTGCAGGAAACGGAACCCAGTTTTCATGAAGAAGGAAAGGCTGAACTCAGCAGAAACACACATCCTTCTGCCCAGTTTGTTGCCTGCACTGAGAAAGGAAGACGGAGAAGTTTGATTATGTTTGGAGCTTGCCTGTGTTAAATCAATCTCTCTCCAGTATTCCATGTTTCCATTATTTTACTTCACTGTAAAGAAATTCTCAGTTATCTGTAAGTAAATCCCATCCCAGTATGATCAGATAGTGATTTAAGGGAAAGGTGTGTGGGTGTGTGCACAAAGCCCCAGTATATTTATTTAAGAGTGCAGTCCATTGCATCTTAAAGAAACCTGCCTAAACAAAGGTTAGGTCTAGTTATACTGTCTGATATAACAGCTACTAGTTACATGTGGCTATTTAAATTAAAAATGCACTAAATTAAAAATATGTTCCTCAATCTCATAGATGTATTTCAAATGCTCTATAACTACATGTGACTAGTGGGCAGCACACACACAGTAGGAAGTTCTGTCGGACAGCACTGGAGAGCTGGGCAGTCACAGGGCTAGCGACTCTCAGGCTCCTTCTAGGTTCTTACTAGGTTACTCGTTATATGTACTTATCCATGAGCCCACCGCTCAAAGGGACTCCTCCACCTCCAGGCTCGTTCAATGCTTCAGGAAGGAGAAAGGCAAAAAGAACTACAAAGTTTACTACAGCTGATGTTCTCCCCACTTCTTGTTTTTCAGAAAAACAATGGCTTTTCCAGAATCCCCAGCTACTGAGCAACTTATAGCACATTGAACTGAAATGGGTCACATGGCCTTTCCTGACTGGGAGAAGGTATGGCATAGTGAATATTTGTAATTGGGAAATCACTACTACAAACAACATCAGAGTAGTGCTGTAAGGCAGAGGGACGAATCACAATTGTGGGGGCAACACCTGAGTCTTTTGTGGCATCAATTTTAAGAAATTTAAAACATTTACTTTAAACTTTGGTAACCAAATTTAAGTAATATAGACTATTAAAGTGCATATTAAAAGAAATGTACTGTGCAGTAGAATATAAAAAAATATCATAAATTTTTAGATAAAGCATGAAAATACAAAGGAATTTTATCCTTCGGAAGGATCACTTTATCACATCCATTCGGAGTACTTATTCTTCCTCTTCTGCCATGAGGAGGATTTTGGTTTAATATATATTTGTGTTATTAAAATATATACGGCATCAATTTCACATATAGTCAGATATCCTTTACTAGTAATAAAATCTTCATTTTCATAGATGGCTGTAAAAGAACTCTCTTCAGTGTGTCAAGAAATAAGGAGATATCCACCATGGTAAGTGAGAGTTGAAAAGATTTTGGTTGTTTGGGGTTGTGTGGGGACGAAAGTTTCTTCAGTCTTTGAAATAAACTTCATAACAATCATGTACAGTAGTGATATTCTGTCGGACAGCACCGGAGAGCTGGGCAGTCACAGGGCTAGTGACTCTCAGGCTCCTTCTAGGTTCTTACTAGGTTACTCATTAGGTTGGAGCCTAGGTTGGAGCCCGTCAATGCTCCAACTCCATTAACAGGCTCTTTAAAATCCTGATAGGATCTTCTTAAAATTAGAAATTATGTTTTTAATTGCCACATGCTATAGTGTTAGAAAGTATCAACCTAAATATTATGTCATTAAATAATTAGTCTCAGTATATGAAGTATAAGGATATCTATTTTCAAGTGAATTTGCTTTGAAAGAGCTGTGGTATTTTTTTTAAGGTATCATTATTTTTTTTGGAGGGGGGGAATTATACTTTTTTCTTTCTTTGCAAGAAAAAAATATGTAAGTTTAGTCTTTCTTTTTTCAAACCAAGTTATCTTTTAATAACACCATTTTTTAAAAAATTTTATTTATTTTTTACAGAGAGGAGGGGAGATTGATAGAGAATTAGAAACATCGATGAGAGAGAAACATCGATGAGAGAGAAACATCCACCAGCTGCCTCCTGCACACTCCCTACTGGGGATGTGCCCACAACCAAGGTACATGCACTTGACCGGAATCGAACCTGGGACCTTTCAGTCTGCAGGGCAATGCTCTATCCACTGAGCCAAACTGGTTAGGGGAATTACGCCATTATTATCGTAAAGTACAGGTATAAGATTTTCTCTTCCATGATCATTAAATAGCTCCCCCACTTTAATAAAAAAATGTACTGTACAGTATCCTTAATGACCATTTTACTTAGGTCTTTCAGGACCTGAGTTCAATCTATCTCCTTGATCATAGGCCCTTCTATGTCTTTCCTAAGTCTCTACTTTGGACAAATTTGAGAACTCATACATCCTCAGCAAACACTATGTGTTTCTTCTCAGAGTTTTAAAAAAGATAGTTTTATTGATTTCAGAGAGAAAAGGCGAGAGAGATAGAAATATAAATGATGAGAGAGAATCATTGATCAGCTGCCTCCTGCACCCCCCACTGGGGATTGAGCCCACAACCTGGGCATGTGCCCTGACTGGGAATCAAACCATTATCTCCTGGTTCATAGGTTGATGCTCAACCACTGAGACACACCGGCCAGGCTTCTTCACAGAGCTTTAATGATGTTTCCTTCACGGGCATGGACAGAGGCTTAATATACTACCTGGGTAGCTCAACCAGGGAAGGTCTTAGTGGAGAAGAGCTATGATTTTGCACAATAAGTAGATCAATTTTTCATCATTTTCATGACTCCTTATTGCATTTCAATATTTTCAATAAAATAAAATGGGATTTGATATATCTTCCCTCTTTGATTCCTCTATCCTGAAAGTTGCATATTAATCACAAATATTGAAGATAGAAATAGCCCTTCACTTTGTCTCTGTAGGTATATGCTTTTTATCTCCAAAGTAATGATTTGAAATAGTTAGATGAGTGGATAAAAAAAGCTTTGGCACATTTACACTATGAAATACTATGCAGCTGTGAAAAAAGAAGGGTTTCTTACCCTTGAATTGCTTGGTCAAGTTAGATGATTATTTTTTCTTAAGGGTCATCTGTCTTTGTATTTTGGGATTGTTTGAATTTAAAATATTCTGAATGAAAGTTCTCTTTAGATATAAGTGTTACAAGTCTTATCTCTCTGAAGCTTGACTTTTTACTCTTTAGTGTCTTTTGATAAATATTTTAATAAAATTATATTGCAAATAGAGAGACATCATCACCATGCAACACAACCTAACAAAATTTCTATAAGCCTGTTGCTGTGTCTTCATTAGTATCCCCCCACCCCCTTCAGTGGCCTATTTAACCAATTTGTGCCATAAATTCCTATAAATTTCTTTTACTCTCTCATTCCAATCCTTAAATATCTTTTATTTTCAGATATCTATTTTACTTTTGAATAAAAACATTACTTGTCATCAGCAGATGAGTGGACTAAAAAACTGTGGTACATCTACACAATGGAATACTATGCTGCTGTAAAAAGGAAGGAGCTCCTACTATTTGCAACAGCATGGATGGACCTGGAGAGCATTCTGCTAAGTGAAATAAGTTAGTCAGAGAAAGATAAATAACACATGATCTCACTCATTTGTGGATTGTAATGAACAACATAAACTGATGAACAAAAACAGATACAGAGACAGAAAAGCATCGATCAGACCATCAAACCTCAGAGTGAAGGTAGGTGAGGGCTGAGGTAAGGGGAGAGATCAACCAAAGGACTTGTATGCATGCATATAAGCATAACCAATGTACACAGACACCAGGGGGGTGAGGGCATGAGAAGGGGGGGATGGGTGGATAAGGACACATATGTAATACCTTAATCAGATCCTGATGATACCTGACAAGACTCTACGCTGATGTAATTTTTTAAACCTGCTTCAATCCATTTCATTCAGGTCTTAGTTCAGTCATCATCTACTAAGGGGCCTTCTGTGAGTACCCAAAAACATAGTATAAAGAAAAAAACACACATTTGTGACAGAGAAAAAGATTTAATATTTTAAGCCCCCAAAACTTTATAAGGAACAGTAGAGGCCCGGTACAAGAATTCGAGCATGGGTGGGGTCCATCAGGGTGGCCTGCGGAAATCAGGTCCCAGCTCACACCCCCAGCCTCTCAGCCCCAGCTCACGCCCCCAGCCTTGCAGCCCTGAAGCCTGGCACCCCACGTTGGCCTGGTGCTGCCCCTTCATCTGCTCCACCATCCCGCTTGTGGGACAATGGATCAGGGCCAGGTCCCCCACCCGACTCCCTTAGTGCCTGGGAGCCCAGCAGTGGCCCCGCCGCTGGTTGCTGCTGCTGGTCACCATCTACAGGGTGATCAGTGGGGCAACTGGGCCCCGCTCACACCTGCCTTGGCCTGGCATCGCCTGCTTACCTGCTCTACCATCCTGCCATGGTCCCACTCTTGTTCTGGCCCATCGGAGCCAGCAGCACCACTACTGCCACCCGCTGCCAGCGCTGCATTGCTGATGCCTGCCATGTTCCATGCTGCCCCCTGGTGGTCAGCAGACGTCACAGCAAATGGTCATGGAACTCCCGCCCATGGGGACAATTTGCATATTTGCCTTTTATTATATAGGACTAGGTGCTATTATATTAATTATATGTTACATTAATTATTATGGAATAATAC
>NW_006299245.1:3059257-3060336 GCF_000327345.1 Myotis davidii | reverse complement strand
ATTCAGAATGGGCACAAATAAGTGAGATGCTGATCAAGAGGATCCCATCACACTTGCATTACCCAGTGTTCCAACTTACATCTGCACAGTGTAATTTATGCTGCTTTTTAAGTTGTATTTTCAGTTAACAATAGGAAAATGATGTATATAATCTTATAGCAATACATTTATAACAAATAAAATGATATTATATTTCCAACCATAGTTCTCTAATTTGTGGACATGCGAGAATTATATCTGAAAATTACCATTTTTCATTTGTTACATCATATTCATATTTTTAATCAGATTTGCATTGGTAACAGACAGCCATTTGCTATGTTGTAGTTACAAAGTAGATTTTGTCATATTTGACAAACTTTAGCCATGTCTTTATTTTTTTAATCTCAATTATATTATTTTAGAGAACTGTGGTTTTAGTGTGTCCAAGAAAAAAATATCCCACTAAAATTCCTTTTTCTGCCAGATTATGTAATTTCCTATAGTATTAGAAATTAATAAAATTCACTTAATTACTATCCCCTACAGATAATTCCCACCTTCCTTTCTACAAAAGAAACTTTCACATAAAATTCCCATCAAAATAATTTTAAGACTCATACAATTTTGTATGCATGTAAAATGTATGTCATATGTACATTCACAAAGACCCTTCATGCTGCTACCATTACTATTAGTGAGAACTGATCTAGTGGGGAGGAATGCCAGTGCCCTGGGTGTGGAAGGGGTAAGATGATTTCTGCAGGGAACCTGAGTGCCAATGCTAGAGTCCTGATGGGATTCTTTGAGACTTTCAACAGAGATTTTCAGTCATAAACTTTAGATGTTGGTAATTCCTACATTTTGTAAAATGACATAGAACTCATTTTGTGTGGTATCTGCTATCAAAAAATTTACTTTTTGTCATTGACTGCCAAAGGCTGATTAGGTAACACAGAAGCTGAATACTAAAAGACTCATTTTTTTAAAATTAAATCTTTATTGTTCAGATTATTACATTTGTTCCTCTTTTTCCCCCCATAACTCCCCTCCTCCCAGTTCCCGCCCCACCCTCTGCCCTCTCTCCCCACCCACTGTCC
>NW_006299245.1:3053552-3058115 GCF_000327345.1 Myotis davidii | reverse complement strand
GTCATTTGCGTCCTGTTTCTTTGTCTCCGCATTTTTTATGCTTTCTTGGTGCACCCCCTTGTGGTCTTTGTGCACAGTCTTGTTGTAGTTAAGCCTTGATTGTTGTAGGTAACACTGGGGGGGATTTGACCTCCAGGCTAATTGGCTGTGAGAATCAGCTGTGTTTGCAGTGGGAGAACTTCTGTCCTGATCTCTAGGGAGGTGGCAATCTAGCCTCTGCCTGAGGCTATCTAGCAAATGCCTGGGTGCTCTCAGTCCTGTCCTCAAAGGCTCTGCTTCTCAGTGTCCCAGCAACCGGTGCAAGTACCTCGGAGAGAAAGCTGCCCTCAAGTTCAGACCTAAAAGACTCATTTTTTAAAAAAAAAATAATGTCTATAACCTTCTAGAACAACAACAACAAAAAAGATTGATATTCTATTGCCAGCAGGATAAAGGGATTAAAAAAGGGATTACATATGAAATAAAGCAAGACAGTTAATGAACATGTATGGAATATTTGTTGAGTGCCTTCTTTTTGTAGTATGGACGCTCAATGAAATGGCCTGAAGATTATTCCACTTCTCTCATTTGCCTGGAGAGAATGTTAATGATCAGGTGTCAATTCTCTTTGTGTGTGTGTTGTTTTTTCTCCTCAATTGCCTTACAAATTGGTGTTTAAAAAAGGAAAGTTTGTGCCCGGCCGTGTTGTTCAGTAGTAGAGCATCAACCCAGGAACCAAGAGATGCCAATTTGATTCCAGTCAGGGCACATGCCCGGGTTGTGGACTCAATCTCCAGAAGGAGGCGTGCAGGAGGCAGCCAATTGATAGTTTCTCTCTCGTTGGTGTATCGATCTCTCTATCCCTCTCCCTTTCTATCTTTCTCTAAAAACCAATAAAAACATATTTTAAATAAATAAATACATAAATAAATATTAAAAAGCCAGGCTTGTTACTATGACCATTTATGTATATTTGACTGAGTCGCGGAAAATATGTCCTATAGGAGCAGCAGGACTGTCCGCAGTCCTGCTGGGTGTGTTTCCTGTTATTTGCTTCATGATTCTTCACTTTGCTTCTCCTGCCCTTCTCTAATAATACAGAAAACAGAAGGTAGCAGCAATCTTGGTAGTTTTTCTTTCATCCGGCACCCATCCTCTTGTTGATTACTTGTTTCCTTGAGGTCAGATATCATCAAGAACAAACATAATTTATTAGAAGGCAGCATGTTGTGGTGTGTAGAGAGAGGGCTTTGGAGCCCAGGGTCTTCAGTTTGAATCATGGTTTTGTCACTTACTTAGCAGCATGGACTTAAACACAAGTCACATACTTCTCTGTCACTTGGTTTTCCTATTATAAAATGGTGATAACGATACCTAGCAGGATGTGTGGTGTAATTAAAGATATGAGACATATAACATTATTAAAATAGAGAGATGTGACTTAAGTAATAGCTAGATGTCAAAAGTAAAATCCAAGGTCTCTGTCCCCAGTAGCTTAGAATATAATTGGAGATATTTTTTTGCTTAATGCTCACCCATGGATATTTTTCCATTGATTTTTAGAGAGAGTGGAAGGGAGGGGGAGAGATAGAGAGAGGGCAACATCAATGTGAGAGAGACACATGGAATGGTTGGCTCCTGCTCAGTCCCAACCATGGTGGAGCCCGCAAGCAAAGTATGTATCCTTGACCATGAGGTATGTGCCCTTGTCCAGAATGGAACCCATGGCCCTCAAGAATGGAACCCATGGCCCTCAATCTGCAGGCTCACACTCTATCCACTGAGCCAAACCAGCTAGGTCTGGAGATAGATTTTACACACACACACACACACACACACACACACACACACAGTATTACAATACAGTATGTGATTTTGCCAAATTGTTGATCAGGATTATCATTGCTAGAGAATTTTAGAAGCCCATGTGAAAGATTCCATGACATTCATAAGCTAGTGACCTTTTCTGAGTCAAGAGCACCACTGTGACATCTCTGTCTTGGGCACGTCCTCTTGACAGCAGTTGCTGCAAGACACTGGAAGTGGCTACGGGAGACTACAAACCTATTGCAAAAATTTAACAGTGTTTTAGAGGATGGAATTGTACAGGCAGATAATTCTGTTTACATTCTGTTGGGATTAACAGCATTTAAAAACTGAGGGGAGCAAGTAGCACAAATAGGTAATTCTCTCCTCAAACATTAACTGGAGATATAGTAAGCATAATTTTTTCCACAGATAGATTGGTAGCATCATTGACTTGAAATGAATTCAATTGCATTGTGCTACTTATTAGTCCAGAGAAAACCAATTGCAGCTATGTGTGAGTATCTTTCCAAATTATTTCCCTAGCAAGTCCACAGCCTGGTGCTAGTGTTGAATTTAATAAAACAGGGTCAAAGAAGCTGTGGAAATGGAAGCATGTAGCTTAACTGCAGAGCTGAGGGAGGGCACACAGGGCTTTATCCAGACCATTTCACAAAGATATAATATCCACAGAAAGCACCTCAGGATTTGCTTTCTTATAAATTCCTCATCTTCCCTTCACTCTTGGCCTCCTACATATAGGAAAGATTAAAAATTTTTACTGCCCAATAGAATAATAATAATAACAATTGTCTTATCCTATATTGGCTTAGTACTTTGGAGTTGTCATTGTGAAATCACATATATCTTAAGCTGTTTTTATTGGCTATCATCTCTACTAGTAAATTTCTAAATATCTTAAAATATATTTTATTGTCTCAAAAATTGCAGACATTCACATTATTGGAAGACAGTCTGTGAATTAAATTTAAAATGTCCCCTATGTTAAAATCACTTTAAACATTGATGAATAGAAACATGAGAAGTTTGGTCAGAATAATTATGTCTCTTGGTAGGAAAGCAAATGGAAGTGTGAAGAACATGGCTTATATTTAAGAAACCAAAATGAATTGTTTGAAATGGGACACTGAAGATGATGAGCAATAGAAAAAGAGTAACATCCTCCCCTATACCTCACCCAGCTTCTTGAATGCATCAGTTTAGCATTAATATTGAATTGGAATTTTTGGACTGGAACCGTTTTCTTTGTTCACCGGAATCAAAGAATGAATCTATGGACAGAATGTGGTATAGCAAAGGTGGAGATTTATTGAAGAACAAATACAGACTCCCATATGGGGAGAGGGAAAGAGGGAAAGAGTCCCACAGAATGGACTCCCACATGGGGAAGACGAAAGGGTCCCACTGAGTTCTTTTTCCCTATGGCTTATAAAGGCTGCAGATCCTGGTGCCTTGATATCCTCTCTGATTGGTCACTATTCCTTAGACTGGTTACTATAGTAACTCCTGAAATCAAAGGTCAAACATCACTTGGGACAGGTGATGCCTTCCTCCCTCATTGTTCTTTTCTTTCTGGCTATCTTCATTCTTTATTTTGTAAATATAGACCTTTTGGGCTACTTCCAGCTCCCTTGTCTTATGGAAATGGACTGTTTCTGCTTCTTTGTCTTATGGAAATGTAACTGCACCTGGCTTCCTTGTGTTATGGAGATGTACCTTCTCCCAATCTGTAGCCCTGTGTTTTTCCATGGACCCCAATTCTAAAAATTCCCTAAACCTGTCTATATGCCCCTAAAATTCCTGTTTCAATACGATGATATCAGTCTTTCAGAGAAAGAGATTGGAGTCTTCAGAACTCTAAACTCCGACATTGAGAACAGCAAGTAATCTATGAGCATTAAAAGTGCCACTTAAATGTAGTGTGCTCAAGAACAAATGCCCAAGTTGAAAAACATGTATTGCTCATTATCAATTGTAATGAATGTGAGTGTTGCACATTGCAATCCATGTACAAGTGTTCCTGACAAGGAAATGTATAGTTTTTAAAGCCTGTGCCCTGAGTGTATGAGTCCACTTTTCAGCTATAGGAATCTATTGGTAAAGCATAATAAGCTCAAAAGAAGTCAAATAGTAGGAGAGCCTTTACTGTGAGTGGGTGTGTGGGGTGGGGGGAGAGGTGGGGGGGTAAGAGGGAAAAAAAGCACCTAGTGTAGATAGAAAGTTCAGATAAATAAACACTGAAAATAAAATTTTTAAGTGCTGTAAAAGATTGTGTATTTCAAAGCAATGATTCTGAGTATTCACTTAATATTTATTTTCTAAAAGTTTAAGCATCCTATTTGGAAAAGGCCAGGAATAATAATGAAACTAAGCATGCTATCTCTAACTTTTGCTCTGTTTAAATATACTGTGAGTGTAAATTCTACAGTCTATATGAGATCACATCCAAGGATATTTCAATGAAAATATCATAATATTAATTAATATTTAAACTATTATTAAAATGAGGATTCTGGAGAGAAACCAAGATGGCGGCATAGGTAAACACCGGAAATTGCTGCCTCGCACAACCACTTCAAAAATGCAACAAAAAGACAAAATGGACATCATCCAGAACCACAGGAAGGCTCGCTGAGTGGAAATTCTAGAACTAGAAGGAAAGAGAAAAGCATTGAGAAACAGAGGAGGGGCGGTGTGGAAGTAAAGTGCAGAGGTACGGAGGCGCACACGTGGAAAGGGCTGGCAGCTGAGGACAGG
>NW_006299245.1:3051016-3051961 GCF_000327345.1 Myotis davidii | reverse complement strand
AACAGGTGTGGGGGGTGTGGGAAGAGACTGGACAAAAATTGTACACCTATGGATGAGAACAGTGGGTGGCGTGGGTAAGGGAAGAAGGTGGGGTGGAAATCGGGTAGAGGGGAGCTATGGGGGGAAAAAGAGGAACAACTGTAATAATCTGAACAATAAATATTTACTTAAATAAATATGCATATAGGAATAACCCATGGATACTGACAATAGTGTGGCAAAGGTGGGGAGGGGGGCTGTGGCAGGTGTCACTGTGGGAAAGAAGGGAGCATCTGTAATATTTTCAACAATAAAGATAAATTTAAAATTAAATAAATAAATAAATAAATAAATAAATAAATAAATAAAATGAGGAATCTGTGTATTGCTTATGTTTTTCACATGCTAGGCAACATTATAGCAGAAGCTGGACATTTTGAAATAGCAGTTTACCAAGTGCATCTTGCCATACTTAATGCAAGAGTTAATAGTAAAATTTTATTTAAAAATGAAAAATCTTGGACAAATATAAAAATGAATGTGACACCATAACAGCAAGCATGATCCAAGGTTCCCTTCAGCAAACGAAGAAATATTGTCATTATGGTTAGGAGTAAAATTAGGAAATATGGTTTTAGGAGCGCTAAAGAAAGAGTTCTGAAAAACAGGGCTGCCAGCATTGCCTCCTGTTTCTGCGAGCTCAGGCTAGATGAGGCCTGGAGAGTGCCCATTTGGTGTAGTAACATGAAGCTCAAAGTTGACCTTCGTTAAAGAATCTTGTGTGTTGTAGAATGAGTGGGAGCTCATGCAATGGAGAGATTATGGGTGAATATGTCAAGAAGGTTGGCTATGATATGAAATTTCTGGACTGGAACCCAGATTCTTTCCCCGCTGAGTCGAAGAATGAATCCACAGACAGAGGGTAGTATGGCAAAGGTGGAGATTTATTGAAGAACAAGTTCTCCC
>NW_006299245.1:3034796-3050998 GCF_000327345.1 Myotis davidii | reverse complement strand
TCCCAGATGGGGAGAGGGAAAGAGTCCCACAGAATGGACTCCCACGTGGGGATGATGGGGAAAATGGGACATTTTGGGGGGGCTGGCAATCTGAATCTGTGCCAGTAACTTGATGTACATTCTTGAGAGCCTATAATTAAGTCACTGTCCCTTTCTCCACAGTCTGGTATGGTGGGACCTGTTTTCCTGATTGCTCCCAATTTACAAAGGGGCCATAAACAAAGAATGTAACAGCTTAGCAGTCAGTGATGGCGAACCTATGACACGCGTGTGAGAGGTGACACGCGAACTCATTTTTTGGGTTGATATTTCTTTGTTAACTGGCATTTAAATATATAAAGTAAATATCAAAAACATAAGTCTTTGTTTGACTATGGCTGCAAATATCAAAAAATTTCCATATGTGACACAGCACCAGAGTTAAGTTAGGGTTTTTCAAAATGCTGGCACGCCGAGCTCAAAAGGTTCACCATCACTGGCTTAGTTAGAGGGGAGATCACTGGCACCACCCAGACCAGGCATTATATACAGTCTCACTTCCCCATTCTAACTGACTCAGGAGGGGCTGTGCAAGCCCACCACAAAAGCCTGGTAGTTAGGAAACAGATAGAAAACAAAGAAACCAAAGGGTATAAAGAGAAAGCTTCCTCCATATTGACGTCTCCGGGATTTGGAGAACTGACCCCCTGAGTCACTGCACTAGAACATGTGAAACATCTGAAAATAAGTGAGTTTATCCTGGACCTCCAAGTACTCCTGTGTATTTTTTGGTCTCCTGGTAAATTCTGTACCAGGAAGGGGGAAAAGGTCCCAATGAGTTCCTGTTTCATAAAAGCTGCAGTTCCTATGTCCTGATATCCCCTCTGATCATCAATATTACCTTTCAAATTGGTTACTATAGTGATTCCTGAAGCCCTCCTCCTTCAGAGTCCTTCCATTCCTTCTGGGCTTTCTTCCTCCTCCTTTATTTTGTACACATAGACCTTTTTGGCTACTTCCAGTTCCCTTGTCTTATGGAAAAATAGCTGCACCTGGCTTCCTTGTGTATGGAAATGTACCTTCTCCCAATCTGTAGCCCCCCTTTTCCCCCCATGGACCCCAATTCTAAAAATTCCCTAAACCTGCCTATATCCCCCTAAAATTCCTGTTTCAGCTATAAATGGGAAGATATCTAGATTATTAATTGATAGAGTAGATAGGCGCTAGGAGGGATTTAAAAGATAGATGAGGCTTGAGTAAGTTTGTATGTTTGTAATAATTATAGCCAAAAGAAAGGGAGAGGTTGATGACACAAACGAGAGGTAGATTAATAGAATAAAACATGGAGAGAGCTCCAGAGCACAGGCATATATTTAAAGCCAATTTAAATGAACTTTGAACATGCTATAAAAAATTTGCTTGTAATTGTGTGAAGCAAACCTCAAGTGAATTCGATCCAACAGAAAGAACAGAAAAAAAGTACACTTATTAAGAGAGGATAAAATAATAAGTTATGAGGACAAAGTCTTCAGTAGTTTTGAAATGAATTTCACTTTAAACTACATTAAAATAAATGAGAAAATATTAAGAAGGTATCATGGCAATAATGAGTTTTAAGGTGTTTTTTTTTAAATGCTGAATAATTAGGTCATATTTTTCAAGTGAAGATTGAGTGATCATCCTTAGAGATGCAAAATACACATGGAACCTATAACAAGGATGTTATTAAAGTTTCAGATAAGTGTAATTCGGCTCAAAATAATAAGCTTTCATTTATCTTCCATAATGTCAATAAAATTTAGCTCCAAATTTTTTATGGAAACTAAAATTCTATATAATAATTTTTACAGTTTCCAGATGAAAATGTCTGAAACTCTTCTAACGTTGAAAAACAATTTTTTGAACAGTTGAAAACCAGTGAAACTGCTATGTATAAATATAATTAAATAATTCCCCTGTTTAAAAACTTTGGTTCAATTCAGTCATTATCTCACTTCTCACATAACAATGTAACTTGTTAAGGTTTAATTTATTGTCTACATTTGGCTGTATCATTCTATCTTTTCATTATTTATACCACTACTGGAAAGAAATCAATATCTGTTTATAAGCTATAGCTGATAAAAATAAAGTTTCTTTATTATTAAGGTACATGATGGAGTGGCTAGTAAAAGCTTAAAATGAGAAAACCTATATTCTATTATAAGAATATGACTTTCTCGTTGTCTAACAATATAAAATCAGGTCTATCTCTTTTTATACTTAATTTCTGCAAGAGAAAGAGAATGAGATAACTTTCTATATATTTAAAATAGAACAAATTTCATGGACACAGCTATCTTTCCTCCCATAGCATTTTAGCAATACTATGATTATTAATTATATATTCTATTTAATGTTACCACTTATTTCAGCCTATATTTTCAAATATTTATAATTAAATAGCTCACTTGCTATCTGAGTAAGTCAAAGTAATTTAACAGATTTTTATTTGTAGTGGTGAAAAGCTTACAATATGGCTTAGAAACTAGTATTTTTATCATGTAGTGAAAGACACCATATCTGCATGCATGTGGAGAATATGATTATTAACTGAACTAAAAGAAATTCTAATGTGTGACTTCAGTTTAATCACTAAAAATAAATCCATGTCTGGTAGCCCAAGCTGAGTGCAGAGAGGTCAGGCGTGAATCTGGAGACCCAAAATGGCAGTGTCCAAAACACTGTCCTTGTATTATATCCTTTTCAAAACATTACAGAATATCAGTTGTATTTCAAAACCTTAATTTGTTTAAGTAGTCCCTTAGGAATGATCATTAGTGGGGTTTTTTTTCAGTTTTGACTATTATAAACTTATATAATGATGATTTTTATCTGCAGAATGCTATTTTACATATGCTCAATGAAAGAGTATATACGTTAGTTCTGTTTCACTTAGAAGCTTTGATATTGTTTAATGTAAGTAGCTGATATTTTAAAATCCTGTCTCTTACTGTACCTCCCTCAAGAATAGAGGCTGTTTTAAAATACTAAAATATGCCTCAAATGATGGACATAACACAAATTAATAGAAGCTCTGACTAATGCAGAACCTCTAGTGTAACCATGGTTTCATCATTGAACATTTCTATTGTTAGTTCCCTATTCTAGTGGAGAAAGCAAAACAGCAGGACTTTTTGATATCAGGATAATTTGAATGTAAAATGATAGAATATAATACAAAAGGAAGATAGCTGAGCTTTTATGTGAGTATTGAATTAAATATATATGTATATCTTAATTTCACAAAGGCAATATGAATTCTTATGCCAAAGCTCTGCCGCTAATTTAAACTTCAATTTATTGTGAAGAATGAAGTGCATGATGAAACATTAAGGCAAACTGTCAATACCAATGCTGAAATGTTGTGATTATAGTTGCTACTTGAGAGCAGTGATCATTTTGCTGAATTCCTTGCCAGTAAATTTATTGTTCAAATAATATGGTCCCTAAAATGTGGTCTAAAATGGATGGCTACAATCAATAGACTTATGATTTATGCAACTGTTGTAGATATTTTCATTGTCAGGTTGCTATGTACAAAGAAAAGAAAGAGGGCATACCAGTGGGAAATATGTTGAAGATGCAAATTATAGAATATGTTTTCAATTCACTCAGTGGCAAGGAAATTTTAAGGTACATACCAGCTTCATATGTTTTTACTTTTTTTGGTAATTAGAAGAGAGTAAATGTTCTTAAGAAGGTGTAAAGTGACAAGAGACATTAGCTCCTTTGGTAAATAATATTGAACAATTTTATGTGTTAGTGAAGTTACATTATAAATTTACATTGATCAATACGTCTGTGACATAATTTATTAAATTAATTGTTATAATGTAAAGTTTAAGTTTAAAAGCTCCCAGAGCAAAACCTTCAAAGATAATAAATTAACATTCCTTTGACCTGTTAGCCAAACATTGATGGGCATAGAAGATCATTTTTGTTTGTTTGTTTTTAGAATTTTGCCCTGAGCTGCATCATATTATGTTCAAATAAACAAAAACTCCTATTTCACTTTTTAGAATGCTACATCCGAGTTTCTAATTGGGATTTGGCATATTAAAAAAAAAACACTTGTAAATATTCTTTAAACTGATAAATCATAATGGTGATTAATGACCCTCTAAGATAAATTATTTCTTGAAATAGATCTTATAATGGCAGTTTCTTTTTCCCCAATTTTCATGACTTGTGTTGAGATACTATGAACTTTCCATATTCATTTTTTATTGTCTAGTATTAGAAAACATTTTCTAACTAATCAGAGATGCAGATGACAGAAATAATTATTTAATTTAATTTTAGCTTTGATTCTAAAACACTGTATTAAACAGAAAAAGAAACAATACTTATGACCTGATTTTCTTATAAAAATGGTTTTAGTAGTAGTAGTATTAATATTATTATTAAGAATTGATTTCTTTTTAGTTCACAGAATGGCATCATGTAATGATAGACAAGAATTGGTCTTACTATAGAAATCACATATGATTCTCAGGTTTCTTAAATGTGAATTCATTACCAATACAAAGTGGAGTTAGAACATTAGAAATGTATTTTAAACCCCACTCAACCTTCTACATTTGATTTGACTATATTTTAAATTCTTTGGAGAAATGTAATATAATTAATTTATTATCTCCCACAAATATATATATTTCTTTATATTATATTACATAAATGCTGGAAGATATAACTAATGAAATAGGTACTGTCAAAACATTGTAAAATGAGCATGCAACTAAGAATATTTGTCGTTTATGAGTACCATCTGCATGAAATATTTGATGCCCAGGCGTTCCATAAACAATTACTGTTTTAACAGTCTTCCTTCCTTCCTTCCTTCCTTCCTTCCTTCCTTCCTTCCTTCCTTCCTTTTTTCCTTCCTTCATCTCTATTATTTATATTTACTAGTATATGAATAAGAAATGTTATTTCTTTCATGAACTTGTGCATTAGTTATTTATATTTTAATCTTACAGTATATATATACAGAATATATATATATATATATAATTTTTTTTTCTGTGTATCACACAAAGATAAGCAAACGATTTGTTTTGCACTGTTTCTTCTTGCATTTTTACATTAGCTTTTAAAGTGACTTTACTTTCAAAGATCTGAATCAAAGGATAGTAGTAGCACTTAATTTAAAGGTGTCATTTAAGATTTTAATATACTTTCCTTTCACAATAATTAAATTGTGAACTGCTTGGCTAGAATGGTTCCTGATCTGAAAAACTTTTACTACAGGGATATTATTTAAGAAAAGATTTATTTCAGAAAACTGACAGCACAATGGATATCACATCATTAACCTTGAAACCAAGATCTATAATTAGCTAAAGTTGACAAAGAACAAAGGTCACCATCTGAAGGTTATCCTGAATATCTTGATCTAATTTCTAAAGAACAAACCACTTCTTGATCACAAAATAACTATAAATTAGTCTGCACTAAATCACCTTGTGTATCTGTGGAGTGCTTTTGTCACATGATAGGCAAATGACAAAGAAGGAAATATTAGATTACTTTTGCTGATATTCACATGGTGCCTGATCCATAACGTATATGCTTACTAAGCTAGTGGTGTTTTATTAATCTTCTCCAATTGGCCAATGTGGTTTGGTTAGTCCTTAAAATGTGCCATTCCTTCACCAAGTATAGGTTTTCCTAAAGTTTTTAAAATAGATAATCCTTAAGCCTTGAATAGTCTTTCAACTTGAATAAATTAAACATATCTTCAGGTCACAGAAAAGTAATTAATCAAACCATTCAAAGAACTTTTAGGTAAAGATGTCACCTTTAATTTACATGGCATGTACATTATTCCAGTAAAAAACAAGAAAATAAATAAGTACAAATATAATTTGGGATTTTTTTCAACTAATGTAGGTTTGTAATATAATATAATGTAAGATTAAAATATAAATGCCTAATGTACAAGTTCATGAAAGAAATAACATTTCTTATTCATATACTAGTAAATATAAATAAAAGAGATGAAGGAAGGAAGGAAGGAAGGAAGGCAGGCAGGAAGACTGTTAAAACAGTAATTATTTATGGAATGCCTGGGCATCAAATATTTCATGCAGATGGTACTCATAAATGACAAATATTCTCAGTTGTATGCTCATTTTACAATGTTTTGACAGTACCTGTTTCATTAGTTATATCTTCAAGTATTTAGCCAATTTTAAATGTGCACAATCCTTCTGTAAAGCTTGAATTTATATGGAACATTATGAGTTATTTATTAAAATTAGAGCTTCTGATATAAGTATAAAGTAAAGTTTCTAAAATGAATCAAAGCATAAATTATACATTTAAATTCATAAAAGGTAATGTTTATGGCAGTAAACATAACAGGATATAATAATACTAGAGGCCCAGTACACAAAATTTGTGCATGGGTAGGGTCCTGAGGCCTGGTCAGTGATCAGGGCTGATCAGGGCCTTCTGGCTGCTGGCCAGGGCCTTCCTTTGTTCTGCGCCGCCCCCTGGTGGCCAGCGCACGTCAGTGAGAGCGATTGGTCTCCCAGTCAAACTCCCGCGAGGACAATTTGCATATTAGGCTTTTATATTCTTAAACACTGTCTGACAGGAGTATCACATTTATACTTAAAGTAAAATAAAGAAATTTAAATTATATTTTCCCATATTATAAAAAACTGTTTCAATCAAAATCCAATTTTAATATTCAGTGTTTTATAAAAAGCACCCAAATATTCAAATTGCTTTATAGTACTTAAAAGATTTTCCTGTAATATGCCTTCTATTTGGAAATTTTGTCTCATTTTACCATAAAAAATAATATCTGGAAGGTAATTATTTTTAGAACCCCGTTTTTTTTTTTAAGATTTTGAAACTGGTTTCTTGGTTTGGCGGAATTCATCCTGCTTCCTGAAGCCTTATCCGAACTCTGGATAAGCCTTCCCAGATGTTGGAAATCAACAAAGAATTCCTATTTAGAGATCCTCACATTTTCTGTGTCCTGAGTCTTTCCTGCTATACCCTCACTTGCCAGCCTACTACCTCAATTTCTTCCCAAGGCAAAACTTAGGAAATTTTTTTTTTTAAATATATTTTATTGATTTTTTACAGAGAGGAAGGGAGAGAGATAGAGAGTTAGAAACATCGATGAGAAAGAAACATCGATCAGCTGCCTCCTGCACATCTCCTACTGGGGATGTGCCCACAACCCAGGTACATGCCCTTGACCGGAATCGAACCCGGGACCTTTCAGTCCGCAGGCCGACGCTCTACCCACTGAGCCAAACCGGTTTTGGCCGGAAAAATTTTAAAGTAAGCTTAGAGCCACTACGGTGTTCATTAAATGTCATAAAATGATTGAATAACAGTGAGCCTTCAAAGGAAGACAGAATAAAATGTCTTCTCATAACTACTATACATGATGATATCAGAAGTTAGCCTGACAACATATTGGTGAGGTAGGAGAGATAAATAAATACAAAAACAAAATTGTATTTGATGTAGGAAAAATTATTCGAGTGAAAGATGTCTTTGCATATTTTAGTTTAATATTAAAAAGAATAATTGTTTTCTTTTCTTGAGTAAGTCCAGTGTGTCAGCTATTAATTCAAGTGCATTGAAGTACATACAACTCTTTACCTTTTTAAAGTAAAAACAAGACCTTAGAACAGCAAGTTTCAACCTTGTGCCATAGCAGGCACACTGGTGTGCCGCAAGAATTTTTAAAAACATGCAATACCTGACTATTTAGTCAGGGCATTGACTTCTTTTCCCTTAGATTTTCAAATTAAAAACTGAGAACAGCCAACACAACAATAGCAGGCCAATTGTGAATGAGTGAAAGTTTTACTTATTTTTTCTTCAGATTGGCAAAAAAAATGTTGAGTTCATGTGTGTCACGAAGTAAAAAGGTTGGAAATTGCTGCCTTAGAACAGTTTAAGTAGATATTTATTGCTTGTTTTGACAGGTTGCTCCTCTGTATTTAACAATCATTATGGTAACTGCTCAAAGAGAGTATGTCGGATTTATCCTATCAACTGTGTCTGGCACAATAAATATTTGTTGGAGGAATTAATAATTTACTGTTTTAAACACAGGGATATTTTCTATAGATCTAAAACACATGTAATCCTAAGATAGTTGTATTATTAATGTTTTACCATGAGTTCTTATTTTTTTAAAAGAGCTCTCACATAGCCTTGCTAAAGAATATTATCTGAGATTAATAAATTAAATGGTATGTTGATGTCATAAATCTATATATATAAAAGCTTAAGTGACTATTATGACCAGAATGACCGGTCGACCAGTCACTATGATGCGCACGGACCACCAGGGGGCAGACACTCAATGCAGGAGCTGCCCCCTGGTGGTCAGTGTGCTCCCACAGTGGGAGCGTTACTCAGCCAGAAGCTGGGCTCGTGGCTCGCGAGCGCAGCTGCGGTGCCTGGAACCTCTCCTGCCTCCACAGCAGCACTACCCAGCAGCTGCGGTGGCAGGAGCTGCAGGGCAGGGATGAGCATCTCCTGGCCTGGCCCCAGCTCGAGTTCCTCCCAGCCGCCTGCCGCTTTGGCACTGCTACATCCCTTGGGGGATGTTGGACTGGCGATTTTGGCTTGGCCTGCAGGGATCAGGCTGAAACTGGTAGTCTTACATCCCCCAAAGGGTCCTGGATTGTGAGAGGGCGCAGGCCAGGCTGAGGGACCCCACCTGTGCACGAATTCGTGCACTGGGCCTCTAATATTAACATAAATTTTATATAATTTAGTTATATATTCTCTATATGAAACCTCAGAATTCAAAGAATAAAGCAAGGTATCTATTAGGGACATCCCTGACTTTCATCTGCTTATATAAATTTGATCTACGGTGACCTCTAATTTTTATCTCACTGCAAATACTAGGTTTTGCCTGGTTTCTCAGGTCTGGAAACACTAAAGCTAATAATAGCTGGCATTTATTTAGCTCTGTATAGAAATGATCTCTTTTAATTCTATGATGCAGATACTATTTTATCTCTATTTTATACATAATGAAATGGGAAATACAGAAAGTCTAAATAATCTGCTTAAGGTTGGCTAGCATATGATAGGATTTGAAACGGGGCAGTCTGCTTAATTAATACTTTCAAGAATACGTTTTACCCCCTTACTTAGGGCCAGTGTCCTCGTTTGCTCTTGCAAGGTCTCATGGGCTGGAACTCTGCTCATGTCTATATCTGAGTAAACCTCACGTGCTTCCCAGCATTCCATTTGCCTCTACTCAACCGCTGGTGGCCGTTTGGGAGAATATTTGGGGTTATGGAAAACCCAGTTGCCTCTTCACTTGTCAAGATAAATTGTCATACGGGACATCACCTTGATACACTAATGACCTCCAAATATATTATCAGCAAGCTACACCAGTGGTCATGAAATAGAAAAGCTCACAGCACAAATTACTGAAATCATACATTTTATCAAATCTATTGAAAACACACGGAAGCAGAGAAAAGAGCTAAGATAAATTAACATACCTATGCTAAGGTACAGTGTAGAAGGACACCATCATCTAAATCCTTGGGTATATAATGTTCAAATGTCCTGTTCTCTTTGCTGCACCAACCTTCCACACGGATGGTATGGTTTCAAGGGCCAGAGTGGAAGTTTGAGCCAGGAGGAGTCAACAGGCAGAAGACACTCTGGGGCAACAACACATCCTTGTTCTACTAGAGAGATGCAGGAACAATTACACCTGGCCGATAGATGTAGCTCTCCAATTAGCCGAATGAAAAGTCATGAGCTTTATATGTATTACTCAGCAGAAAACACCTAGGGTTGTAACTGAGGTCACCAATGGACGGCCAAAAAAGATTTGAGAATGATGTTTTTTTTCCTTTTTTTTTTTTTTTTTTGCATATCTAGTGTTATCTGAACACCGACAGGCTCTTGTATATTTATTCTTACATATATACATATTATAAATATATAGTACCTAGGTATCTCCTGAATTTTTGGTATCTCTTATCTTTCTGTCTCTTTCTGTCTATGTTTGACACACAGGTGATCTGCTTTCTCATACTTAATTCCTATGAATTCTGCCCATCTCTAACAAACAGCTTATCAGCTACTTATATATTCTTTTTTTAAAATATATATTTTATTGATTTTTTACAGAGAGGAAGGGAGAGGGATAGAGAGTTATAAACATCGATGAGAGAGAAACATCGATCAGCTGCCTCCTGCACACTCCCTACTGGGGATGTGCCCACAACCAAGGTACATGCCCTTGACCGGAATCGAACCTGGGACCCTTGAGTCTGCAGGCTAATGCTCTATCCACTGAGCCAAACCGGTTAGGGCGCTACTTATATATTCTTATTCTTAAAAGACTTTGCCTACATTTTAAAAACCTATTAATGTAATATAACTGAATTTTTAATAATAAATATGCATTTCATAAAGGTAGGCTGCTGTGGCTGATTGTGTTTGCTGAATTGGCTTCATAATATTCTTATTATCATGTGATTTTGATGCTCTTCACACCAAGAGAAGTGTAGGGAGTTGTTTTCTTTCCCTTTGGAATCAAGAGAGCTCGTTACTGTTATCTAATGACAGAACATGGTGGAAGTGACACATGTGACTTTCAAAGCTCGGTCATGAAATGTGAAGCAGCTTCTGCCTTGTATACTTCTGACTTCTGCTGACACGTCTGACTGCCCTTAAGCTGCTGTGCTGTGATGAAGCCCAAACTATCCCATTTAGCAATACCACATGGAGAAGTCAAAAGGAGAGAGAGAGAGAGAGAGAGAGAGAGAGAGCCCTTCCCTCTGAGTCAGCCTTAGCTGCTTTAGCTGCCCCCACTTTCACTCTTTCAGCATCTAGCCACTGTTACACTGCACCCCATGAGAGCTTCCAAGCCAGAACTACCTAGGCAAGCTATGATAAAATTCCTGGCCCACTAACGCTATGATAAATAACCAAAAGATTGTTGTTTTAAACTACTAAATTTGGAAATGAATTTTTTAATATATGCCAGGACACTTGCCATTTTCCCACTTGGTCTTGACTGCCCTTCCACATCTCACTCCTCTGTACTCATTAGATATAAATTTGAGTCCACCTGATTTAAGACTGAACATCAGACAAGAGCCACTTACTAAAGGCATATATAACAATCATTTTGAAGAAAGTTTTCTACACATCAACTGTCTAGGAATTATTCTTAATTTTTTTTTATTGAAGATGCTGTCTTCTATTCAGTCTTTATAAAGCATACATTTGTATTCCTCATTGCTCTATGAATCTTTAAACTGCATTCAATAAGGATTATCCATATGAGTTATTTTTAAAAAATATACTCTTATTGATTTTAAAGCAGAAGGGAGAGAGAGAGAGAGACAGAAACATCAGTGATGAGAGGGAATCATTGACCAGCTGTCTCCTGCATGCCCCTTACTGGGGATCGAACCTGCAACCCAGGCATGTGCCTGGACCTGGAATCTAACTATGACCTCCTGGTTCATGGGTCGACACTCAACCACTGAGCAATACCAGCCACACATTATCATTTTATTTTTATTGTTTAATTTACTCTCCATGACTGCTTACATGTCTTTGAATGGTGAACACTAAGGAAAAGCTTATTTTTATGTTGGTGACTTTTCTTTCCCCAATGATTTCTAACCTGAAGAACAGCAATACTCACTTATCTCAACTTCATTCACTTTATTTATGTTGGCAATTGAAACAAAGAAATATTGGATTGGTATCAGTGATGTCAATGATCAAAGTAATTAGGTAATCATTACTCATTTTGAATCAAATTCTGGAAGATTTGTGTTTAATAGAAGTTAAAAAGCACCTCCCTAACTTCTTTAGACACTTCATTTGAAAACCCAGGAAATAATTCTACTGACTTTTATTTTATTCATCTGTAAAACTGGAATTAGATTAAAACTCCGAGCATAATATCCCATGATTCTTTAATTACAAAGTAATGTTGCCTGAATTGGAATAAAGGCAGAAATGAAAATCTTTATTATGAGAGTTTATGTTAGAATAAATCTTCTCTCTAACTAAAAACAATTAGAGAATATAAGTAGAATGTTTTTTCCCTTTTAATATTTGATCTCAGGGATTAAAAAGAAAATATATTTTCTACAATGTTATTTTGTCCTTTAAAAAGAATAAAAAAAATTCCAAAAGCCAACACTATTTAACTTATTTTAGAGCCCCTATATTGCTCCTACATTGATGTCTGATAGCATTAAAGAATGCAAAAAAAATCTCTAAAACTTGTTTTCTTTTATCACACCTTGACTTCAAAAAATAACTAACAGTTTTTGCTCTTCTGTAACACTAAGACATTCTTACTTATGAGTTAAAATCTTGGTGACTATTCGTCAAATTGCTACATTTTACAGTAATTCCATATAAATGCATAGATAAAGGTTGATTAATGTAGCCTTTCACAACAATTTATTTTGTGAGAATTAATACTTATACATTTAGTGGAGGCACAAGAGTCAGCAAGTGTGTGCTTAGTATAGCTTGCATATTCTGTAGTTTGCTTCTTTAGACAAATAAGAGGAGTAATGTGTAGCATAAAAAATAAAAAACAAAATGTCATTTAATTGTTTTAATAATGTTAATATAAACTATTGTGAATATAGGTGAAGTATTTTCATAAATGGGCAGCTATATAGTTGAAATGAGGTGATATTGATATCAACATGTATGTTACAACTAATATTACTTGTTTTCATTTTGCATGAAAATTATTCTTGTACTTAAAAGAAAATTACTGCCACTTACTAAATTGCTATCATTGTCATGGCCCATGCTTAATTACCCATTTTCTTTGGTGCTTGATTTAAGTAAACTTTATCTTTACAAACAAAACTATATTTGATTTAAATAAAACAAGTGCTTCTTCTTCTTATTATTACTACTAGAAGCCTGGTGCACAAATTCATGCACCAGTGGGGTCCCTCAGCCTGGCCTGAGGATTGTGCTGAAACCAGCTCTCCGACATCCCCCAAGGGGTCCTGGATTGCGAGAGGGTGCAGGCCAGGCCGAGGGACCCCACTGGTGCACGATCAGGGCCGGGGAAGGATGTGGGAAGTTGGCCAGCCTGAGAGGGACTGCAGGGGGTGGGGGAGTTTCAGGTCTCGCTCAGTCCCGATCGGCCAGACCCCAGCAGCAAGCTAACCTACCGGTTGTAGCGTCTGCCCCCTGGTGGTCAATGCACGTCATAGTGACTGGTGCACTATCTTCCTCCTGGTGGTCATTGCACATCATAGCGAGCGGTTGAGTGGCCTTAGTTTATCATTAGCATATTATGCTTTGATTGGTTGAATGGATGACCGGACACTTAGCATCTTAGGTTTTTATTATATAAGATCATTTTTACTACTAACAGAACACGCAATATGTAGAATATCTAAAGAGATGGAAAGAATAGCCATCATAGTGAAAATGAGAGTGGTTGTACTTAAAGAGTATATAGGCAAGAATACTCATATTTGAAATAAAATGCAGTAGAAGAATTAGTGAGTATGGCTGACAATACTGTATGCCTCTATGGAGTAACTCATTTCATTGACGTTAGGTACTTAGACTAATGAAAGAGGTAGCAAATAGTTGACTATTTAAGAGGTAAGCTATTTCATCTTAAACATTGATTCTTACCTATCAAAAACTAGTAGGAGTAGATGATAAAGTCAGCATAATAATTGGTTTTATATTTGTATGAGAGATTTTTGCCCTTAGTGAAAATATTTATCAGTTGTTTTTCTTGTTCTATAGAATAAGTACTTAGTGTACAGAACAAGAAATATTTTTTGTTCAGGATAATTTCTTCAGATTAATTTAATCAGTGGTTCTGAAAGTCGGATTTCTCACCTATCACTATTATTAGCATTACTTAGGAATTTATTAGAAATGCAAAATCTCTGGCCACACCACAGACCTACTGAGTATGAAATTGCGGGGCCTGGCCTAGAAATATGTATTGTAACAAGCCCTTTGGACATTCTCTTGCATGCTAAGTTAGAGGGTCACTAAACTTGAATAACTGGTGCAGGGAGTGACTTTTTTCATGTGAATTGTTTTACCTGATGTTTTCTGAAAAATTGCTTCTTAATAATGCCTCTCAGCTTGATAGAAAATGTTATTTACACTCTTGGCCATAATGTTGGGAGTGATAACATTAGAATATATAGTTTCTAAGCTGAGATTATCCATAAAGACTATATCTTTTTAATTAAATACCTTTTACTTCACAATTATTCTCTGCCTTCCATTATCAAATTCTTCTTTTCTGTGATACCAACTATGGAGTAGACTTTCAACTCCGTTATATCAACTGAATATACAGGGTTTATACTTAGAATTAAAACTTTTATTTGATATGCGAATGAGAGTCAGGCAAATCAAGACTTTTGCTGGAAATGACCCTGTATTTGAAAAATGTTTACTACCAAAGAAATTAGAGCCAAGGTTTAAGAAGGAAGGAATTCTCGGACAAAGAGACATATTAACTGTCTTTTAAAATGTGAAGGTCTATCACATAAAAGGACAGTTTATGTCTTCTGGGGAATTCTAGAGAGTGGGAGTTATGAGCGCTGATATCTGATTAATATAATAAAGATATCATCTAATCAGATGCATTTGAAAATGGACTGGACTGCCTTGTATGCTAATGGGTTTCTTATGGTTAAGAGTATTTAAGTCACAGCAAAGGATGACATGATAGGATGGTTTGGAACTTTGCTGCTCACAGTGTGGTCCCATCTGGGAGTTGTTAGAAATGCAGAAACTCGGGGTCCACCCCAAATCCTAGTGAATCATAATCTGAAATTTAATAAGATCCATGAATGGTCTACATGTACATTAAATTTGGGAAAGCGTTCCAGTTGACATATAATAAATCTTCATATTATTCTATATTTAATTCTCACAGAATTATTTTGTGATTCAGAATTTGAATAACAATCTAGAAGAGACTGAGAAGGGGGTATTTGACGTCACATGTCATGGTGGAGTTACTAAATGAGTGAAATGCTACCCTCAAAATGAAAGATCTGTATCTTGAATATTGTACTGAAGGGAGCTGGTATTTGAATATTATTTCATTAGTTAGCTTGTGACTCTTGGCTTTAAACAAAAGTAAAACATACCTTTTAGATTTAGTGCACTATGTCCTGAAGGTACTTGCACTAACCCCAAAATTATTCCTAATATTTAAACCCCTTTCCCAATTCCCTTCTGCACACCCTCTTTCTTTCCATGGAAACTGGGATATGTAAATTCCCCACACTGAAAGGTTTTCTTTTTTGCTGAGAGTAGGTACTGGTTTTGTCTTCTGCTTCCTCCCTGCCCCTGAAGAGATGGGTTTGTATGAATGAAGAAAGAAAGGAGAATGGGTAAAAGGACATGTAGGTATAGAGAAACTAGAACTCTATGGAGACCAGACTTTGCCCAAATCTGAAATTTACTAGGGCAGGGAGTACTTAACACACAATCCTCATCGCCAAAGCAATGAATGGAGAGGAACCGGAGAGCTAATGAGAAGTGACAGATGCCGCCACACCCTGGATTGACTCAAGTCTTTACAACCGTGACTGTCATGCCTCGTCCTGGGAGAAGGAAGGCGCTTAAAGAAATGAGCACGGGAGACGGGAGAGCCAGAAGGTGCCCCAACCCATTCCCCTCCCTGGCAGCGCGGGCAGACACACGGCTTCCAGCGAGGACCATTGTGTGGGGGGAGGCTCGGTGAGGAAGAGCCTGCCCCCGCCCCACACCTGCCCATCCCTAGCTCCCGCCTCCGCCGGGGGCACGGGGCCCCGCGCGAGCCCAGCAGCCTGGCAGCGGCTTCGGGGCAGTCGTGTGTATCCGCGAGCGCGTGTGCGTGGGGAGGGGAGAGCGAAGACGTGATTACTTCAGAATTTATTTAAGGGCCGGTGGAAACCACTGCAGCAGCTTCCAGGGGAAGCCCTTGTTCCAGAGGAAGGCGAGGTGGCTGCTGCCAGGGAGGAGGAGGGGGAGAGACGGAGGAGGAGCAGCGGCAGCAGCAACAGCGAGAGGCGAGTGAGGAGAGATGCTGTAGCATCCACGGCGGCTCCCGGCAGGTTGGTCCTCCCGGCCCACGGATGCCGGCGAGGAGGCTCGCCTAGAGGCTGGGAGGAGAAACGGGGTGTGTGTGGGGC
>NW_006299245.1:3033926-3034773 GCF_000327345.1 Myotis davidii | reverse complement strand
CACCGTAGCGCGGAAACAGGCTGGGGGCCGGGAGGGGACCTGTCCTGCCTCCCGCATCCCTGGGGACTCGCTTCCCTGTAGCGTTCCTACTTGGGGCGTCAGCGGTCAACTCCGGAGGGGGATGTGGTGGAGAACTTCCCTGCCAGTTACTCAGCATCCTCCCCTCCACCCTCACGCCCCCCGAAGCTCACGTTGCGGGAGATACCCTGCGGGTGGCGTGGACCTGGACGGGGAGCAGTGCCACTAGATTAAGTTTCTACAGGTCCAACCCAGCCCCCAGTTCCCGGCTCCCCGCGCCGGGCGTCCGGCTGCGCGCGTGGAGCTGGGGCGGCTCTGGCAAAGGGGCCGCTGCTGCTTTAAGAGCCGCCTCCCCCTCTCCTCCCTCTGACAATGGTCTGAACCGAGCTCTGCTTCCCAAAGCAATAGGCCTCTCCTCCGGGCTGCTGACGGAGCCGCGGGAAGATGCGGGGCCGCTGCCTCGCCACGCAGCCGGGGCAGGTTCCGGAGGGCGCGGGGGCGCGGGGGCGCGCGCGGGTCTGAGCCGCCTTTCTCCTCCCATTGCCAGGGGAATGGTCCAGGAGCGCCGGGCGTGAGCCTCCCCCCTGGTCCAGCCGGAGACTGCGGTTGTCATTGATCCATTGAAGAAGCAGGACCCGAAACTACTGGCATTAGGTACAATAACTGTCTTTGAGTTACACGGCTCCCCTGCCGCTTTATTTATTTATTTTTTTAACTCCCTCCCCACCCCGGCCCCACCCCGCCCCCAGGGAAGAGGAGATGCAAATTCCTCCTTGCCAATTACTGCTCCGTACCTTTTTGCTTTCCATCAGACTCCCATCCCGCCTCC
>NW_006299245.1:3020409-3033903 GCF_000327345.1 Myotis davidii | reverse complement strand
TGCCTCCCTGCTTGGTTCCCTCCTGTTGGGCAGAATGAAGAATGTTAAGTGTGGAAACGATGAAGTCAACTTCTTCAGGGGGTGGGGGTGTGGCCGAGAGATAACTGTCCAGCCCTGTGAGATGATCTGGCTCTTTGGCCAGCTGTAGAGGCACTGGGGTAAAGAAAGTGCAAAATGCTTCCCTTAGAGGTGATGGTATTATTTCCAGAGGACAGGGGATTTCAAAGGGTTAAATAGGAGGAGGAATATTCATGTAACGTAATCAGACAATAGCTAGGATTTCTCTCAAGGAATTACTTTTGTGTGTGTGTGTGTGTGTCAACTGAGATGGAGCTGGGTTAGTTCTTAAAACTCAATCTTTGCAAAAGAAACTGACTACCAAAGATAATTTCATCTTTGCCCCTATTAAGGTTTAAATCCTAGTGAGCTGCCTGAATGAAGTGGTTCACTGACAGGAAAAAACAAACAAACACCTTTTGTAGTACTATTATATCTGTAGAGGTATTGCTTAAATGGTATACATTGCTAAGAAACACGTTGGATCTTGAAGCTTTTGGGCACTGACTCCAGTGGGCATTCAAACTTTTATTTTGAAATCTGGGAGATTTAGGAGACAGTCAAGGTTATGTGCTAAGAATAAGGGAGTTGGTTTTCCTTGTATAAAATTATTCAAGCTAAACTTATGCACTGGGATAATTAAACAAACCAACTTTATTATTATTGTTTTTTCTTTTTAAAATAAAATAATCTCTACTAGGTCTTGAGACCTTCAGGAATTTAATGAACAAGGCATAAACATCTAGAAGAGGATAACATAATTCATGTATCCAATTGACTTTGGAGAGGAGGAGATAAAAAGGCAAATATCAAAGCAAAGTGTTAGTGATCCCTTCCTGGTTTTTCAGGAATTATGCTATGCAAGGCAGTGGTAATTTTGAAAATTATCAGATAAGTTAGAAGTGGTATATGAAGATGAAATGTACTAGAGGTTGAATGACCATAGACTTCTGGACTGCCAAGTTGCTTCAGATGTCATCTATTCTATGAGAGGGTGTTTCACTCTTACACTGAATATCTATTTTTAATTGCTTTTAATACCTAAAATGTGCATTTAAGAAATAGGTTATATTTTAAGGATTATACAAATATTTTGTAACTTATATTAGAATCTGAGTTCTATTGCAAGAAGCTAAAGTAGTTCATGAAAGTGCCTTATTTTTTATAGAAACATCATCCCCCCCCTCCCTCCACCCCCCCCAGTTTTGTTGAGAAGAGTTCAGATGTACTTATTTGGGTTGACTGCTGGTTAAGAAAAGCAGCATGTATTTATCTTATTTCCTAAGTAAATTTTGCATAGTTTGATTTTTTAAATTGAATGTGGAGAGTTCAGAGTACCCAATGAAATTAAATCTTTAGGCGTGGAAATATAATGAATCAAAAACCAAAATATTCTTTCTGAAAAGATGAATGTTGGTCACTTTATCATAAAGAAATACTTGAATTTATAAAAGCCTTTATTATCTTACTGTGTAATCTCAGTTAGGTATACTATCAGAGCTTTAGAACACCTTTTTTACAAGCATAGATTATTACCCCTACGTGACAGAAGTTTTGACAGGTGAAGCGACTTTCCCTGGTTCACATGCTACAGGAGTGAAATTGAATCCAGTTCTCTTGAGTGAAGATTTAATAGACTTTCCAAAGTCCCCAAGGCGCTTCTTCTCATCATAGCATCTTTGGACTTAATCAAAGACCAGCTTCTATAGCTATCTAAGAGCCTGGTGACAAGCCTTTGTTAGAATTAGGGTAGTATATTCAGGAGAAAATTATAATGAAGTTAATCAATGAAGTTATATTTTCCCTTGGAATTTAAAGTTGCTATAAATAATTCTGAGTGAAGATGGGCTAGTGGCTTTCTTTCAAGAAAGCTATAATTTAAAATACAGATTTAATAATGTTTAAGTAATCCTAAAATTTAAACCTTGCAAGTGTTTTGACACAAATTGTCACAATGCTACCATTTTCTCTTCCAGTATTTTGTTGTAACCATACATGACAAACAAACAAACAAACAAACAAACAAAAAACACACAAAAAATTCTACATTGGCTCCTGGTAATGATTTCCCAGAATGACACAGCTGTGTGTATGTCATGCATGGCAAGTAAACTAATCATTTTAAATATTCAAATGTTTTGGAACACTTTTTTGTTTTTGCAATTTCCTTTCAATCAATGTAAAGAAAATTTGTAAATTTAGGAGTCTCTTTTTATTTCATCTTTGTGATAGTGTTTGAGTAAAATGCAAAATAAAAAAATACAAATAATATTTTATTTTCATCATTATTTAACAATAGTAACAATGTATGTGTGTGTGTGTGCGCCTGTGTGCACACATGTGTGCATGAATACATCCTGTGTATCTACCCTGTTATTTATTTTAGGGTGAATAAGAAATTAACAAGTCAAATTCTTACCTACAGGTAGCACAGTGTTTTGAATGATAAGCAATAATTCCAAGCATTATCTTGAATTATTCTAAAAATCACCCTCCTTAATTTTTTTAAATAGGGTAGCAGTGGCAAAAGTACTTTTATCTTTCTGAAAGTTTCTCCTAGTTTTCAGTGAGCGCTGACCAAATCATTTACAGATAATTGAATTTCTCTCCTCAATAACTCAATTTATAGAAAGAATTACATAAAAAACACTTAACTATTGAGCTGGTAAGTCTTGACATTTTATTTGAAAATATCATCACAAACATTTTCCCCAAGGACAGGAATATGTAGGCAGAAAAATGAATTGACCTTGCATTATAAAACCAAAGAATGCTTCAGGATCAACAGCCAAACCAGCCTTGCTCCACATCAGCCTTCTACAAAACCAAGCCCTCTAATTAATAGCTCCTGGCCTCAGGACAACAGCTGAAGCTGAGATGTGTTTGATTCTTTTAAAAATATAAGACAGAGCATAATTGAGAAAATGAGATAATTTCTGATTATTAAAATGCCACACAATAGATCAGTGTTGCATCCTAATGTCTGTGTTGTCTATTTTAAAATAAATCAATAATTTTTTTAAAAAATCCTGTGCAGTTAATTTATTTCATGACTGGTAGCCTCTGATTAGCAGCTGAGATGTGAAGTTACTGCATTGGCTAATGTAATTCATGGTATCTGTTTTGTGGAGTATTCGAAAGTGTTAGTTTGTATTGTTTGGATGAAAACCAGACAATGCAGCTCACAGGAAACAAAGGAATCTTTAGTGCAATTAGTAGTATATTAACCTAAACAAATGTATGTGCCTCAGTCTAGTTCATAAAGCTTATATTTAATTCAGTCACTTTACCGTGTAGTCTACTGCAGGAATTTGGGGAGAGAGCATGTGAAAATAATAAAATGGGAGTTTTGAAGTAAAAAAGCTTTAAATTGGTATGAAAAAAAAGTTGGTAAAATAAAAAAAGTAAAAACTCTTAATGGTATAAACAGAGTACCATCTTATTTGTAAATTTTCGTGAATAAAAGAGTGAACATTAATTCATTGAATTACTTAAGTCATTTAAAGATAATTTACTGCCCACCCATTAAGGGGCAGGCCCTGCTTGTTGTTAACAATATAATAAATAAAGATAACATGAAGGTATTAGCAATAAGGGATTTGTAAATTTATAGAGGAAGAAAGGTGACCAATTAATAAATGTAGTAACATGTTACAATAAATTGAATTAGGTGGAATAAATCATGAAAAAATAATCACTTTTCCCTGAGATCAAAATATCTAGTTTGCTTGGAATAAGGGAAAAAGAGACAATTAGGCTATGGCGCTGCAAAGCATTTGCTGGGTTGAGGCCTGGGCAGCATTTTTGGAAAACATGTGTTTACTAAACTCCCCTCCCCTTTACTTTCTTTAAGCAATGATGTGTGAAGTGATGCCCACGATTAATGAGGACACCCCAATGAGCCAAAGGGGGTCCCAGAGCAGTGGCTCGGACTCAGACTCCCATTTTGAGCAGCTGATGGTGAATATGCTTGATGAAAGGGACCGTCTTCTAGACACCCTACGGGAGACCCAAGAAAGCCTTTCACTGGCCCAGCAAAGACTGCAGGATGTCATCTACGACAGAGATTCGCTCCAGAGACAGCTCAACTCAGCCCTGCCACAGGTAGGCTTCCTGGTAGCGTTTGTCCTTCCAACTGCAATTCAAAATATGATAAGACTTAAGTAAGATTTGTTTTATTTCCATTCTTATAATTACATTTCCCTTTATAATGTATAGTATGCATGTTTTGGTGAGAAACAAATTAAGAATCGATACTAATTCACATAAAACCTTGCCTCAAAGAAAATTGTGGTATGTTGATGATGGGAAGTATGAAGCGTGAGTTTCTATCTGGTCTTTTCTTTCTTTTTTATTTTAATTTAATCTGTATGTTTTGGTGAGGGTGGAAAAAAAAACCACCTGTTGATCATCAGAATATGGGAACAGTTGATTTATCTTCCTTGCTTTTTAAACACAATCATGATATTTGGAAGTATGTGCTTTCCATTTTCAGTTGTGTGTTCTATCTTTGGAAGCGATAACAGTTTGGGAAACTACTGTCTAATTATTTTTATTTAGACAGCGTTAGGAATATTTCTTTAAAAATGCCTAACACCTGCTTAAAAATTTTGGGAGTTATTGATGTATTGCCCTCTCCACTCAAAAACATTTCAACCAGTTTCTTTTAATAAACTATTTTGGAAATTAGAAAAAGAGCAAAAGTTCAGCACCATTCTCACAAACTTAAAATTGTTAGATGAGTTATTTTTTTAGAGTATTTTTGTGAAGAATATCATTTTATAAAAAAAGAATATAAAATTTTAAGGATTTCCAGATTATTTATATACAAAATTAGTAATGAAAGTTAATTTTCTTATTTAAGAGTAGCATACTTGTGTTTATTTGAGGTATAGAAAAAAAGCTAAGAAAATGAACAAGATTTTTAATAATAACTTCCAATATATACTCTATTTTTTTGTAAAATATACAAAAAACCCTAACCGGTCTGGCTCAGTGGATAGAGCATTGGCCTGCAGACTCAAGGGTCCCAGGTTCGATTCCGGTCAAGGGCATGTACTGTGGTTGTGGGCACATCCCCAGTAGGGACTGTGCAGGAGGCAGCTGATTGATGTTTCTCTCTCATCGATGCTTCTAGAGATCCCTCTCCCTTCCTCTCTGTAAAAAATCAATAAAGTATATTTAAAAATATATATATATATACAAAAAGTTGGTCCTCTTCTTTACATACAATATAGCAAATGTTGAAGAGTTTACTTCTACCTGTGAAATTATATCTTGTAAATATTATGTTTTCATAAATATTAAAATGTATATAATGAAAGTTGATGAAATTCTAAATCCAGCTGTATTATTAACTTACACTGTGGTGTTGAGGTACTGATGACTATCAAAATGGAAAGGACCACCTAGAAACTTTTTTCACACCCCCATTAGGTAATCCCGTAACTCTATATGGATAACTCGTGTCCTAGTTCTTTTCATTTTCAGCCAGTTTGTCTTGTTTTGAGATATAATATTTCCAGTAACTCTCACTTGTAGGTACACTGGTGTGTCTAATTACACAGAATGAGTTGATTCATTTCA
The DNA here is from genome assembly GCF_000327345.1 of Myotis davidii. NCBI lineage: Eukaryota > Metazoa > Chordata > Mammalia > Chiroptera > Vespertilionidae > Myotis > Myotis davidii. Next base: position 3,028,260 of record NW_006299245.1, on the reverse strand, counting down.
AAAACTTCATCAATAATTTTATTCTTAAAGCTAGACATTTCAGGCTTTGCAATTGTTCTTCTTAAGGTAATTTCTAGAGTGATCACATCATGTTTACTCCTCACTAGGATTATCTGAGTTGGTCAATGCTGCTATTAAAGGGTGGTCCCTGAATCAAACATACTATTCATTATCTTCTGTGACAAGCATAGAATGGGACAATCATTTCTCTTTCTGGGTAGAGTGTTTCATTATCAGAAGCATAGGACTGTATTATATTTGAGAGCAGCTTCAACATACTTTCAGTATGTCCTGGGACAGTAGTCAACTTATAACTGACTTGCAAAAATGTTACCTGTGTTCCCATTTTCCCCTCTCTTCTTGGAAGTTAACTCTTTGGTCCTAAGTGTAAGAATATGCATGTATCCCTCCTACATTTATCTTTTTATATTTTATTCAAGCCTGATGATGTTGATTTAGATCCTAACCCTACCAAAGTGATTCTAAGAATAATTTGGGGTTTTGAAATTGATTTCTCTATCTTTACAAAAATGAGTGATTATTTCATAAGGATGATGAAGATAGGAAGTACTAGAACAAGGTATTTTTGGGGGAAAAGAAAAAAATCTGGAAATGTTTTCATCATAATAATATTGTATAGATAAATCTATTCTTAAAGGTATAAGAATGAAAAATTTTAATTCTAGAAATTCACTTGTGTTGAATATCTGGTTTATAACATGACCTAAAATTTCAAGTTTTGAATTTTAGTTAATCTCGTATCCAAACACTTTGGGGCCAGGTGTTTTAGAATTCAGAATTTTCCTTAGTGTTTTGTATATATGTAATAAATATTATGAAATACTTCTGCAGATGGATTCTGGATAGAACCCCATAAGTACACATTTACATACCTGAAGATAATTCTATGAATATTTCTATTGTATGGAAAAAAAACTCTAAATGTCTCATGTTAGTACAGGCCTGGTTTTACCACCAATCAAGGTTGCAACACACAACAAAATATCAGTTTATAGAGTGTATAGGTTTGGGAATTATATACTAGGCATTATGAACCTGTACATTTAGATGCACATGTTTTCAATCTGTTCTACAAATACTTTGACACATTTCTTCAATATTGTTTTGTAGTTTACAGTTATAAATATCAAATACTCCTAGTAATTCACAGGTTCTTAAGTGATAGTCCTGTCAGTTTAGTAACCTACTCTGTACCTTAAGGGCTATAGTTTTCTGTAAGTAATAGAAGAGTATTCTTCTTTAATTGTTATCTTTGAATCTTTTTCAATATTTTGTAAGCAATGTACTTGCACTGTTTGGTGGCACTGCATTTGACATTTATCTTGATGGAGAAAATGATTACCATAAATGTGAGTTTTAAGGCAGAAATAAAGCATGTAAAATTGAAAATTACTATAAATACATCACATGAAAATTATTTTAGCAAATATGGGAGAGAATTCAAAGTAGAGTCAAACTTTATGACACATCATCATAAAAATTGCCTATCTAATACTTTTAGATATTGACAACTTGGTGTTTTGCTTTAGTTACTTTCTCTCTTATCATTCTTTTATGAACAATGCATCAGTGATTACTTCTTCACTATATGAGTGGGTATAAATGTGTTTAAATAGTACTCATAGTTTTAAATTATTCCGCATCTCCAGGCCTGAAGTTTCTTAACTTCTCACTCAACTTTTTACCTCACACAGATCCATGTACATGTTCCACAGAACCTGAGATTCTATGTGCCTCAAACTCAGTCATCATCTGCCTCCCACTCCTCAACCTAATCTGCTTGAATTCCTCACCCAGCCACCTGAGAATCCTCATAGATGAAGTCTTCTTTCTCATCTCTGAATTTAGACCTCTTTGGGACATACTGTTTTTAATCTCTTAAGTAATTCTCAAATCTCTCTGTATTTTCTGGTTTTCTGCAGCTGACTCACTTCTTACCCTAGCCTACCCTTTATATCTTGCCAGAAGCCTTCTCTGAATGCCCAGGTATATTTCCTCTGTGTTCCTTACCCTTATCATTTAGCGTATTATCATTAAGATATCTGATTAGGTGGCTAGATTGTAGGCTCCTGGAGAACAGGCACACATGTCAATCATCTACAACCCTCTCAACCAGCAGAGTAACAGAAGTAAGGACTTTCAAGGTAAAACTAGAATTAAATGTACATGGTTTAATATAAAGAGAGCAATACATTTGAAATGGGAAGATTTGGTTTGTATTGTGATTCTACCATACATCATAAATTTGAGTCAGGACTTCAGATTTCCATACTGCAAAAAGTGGTTCATACAAATACCTCACATGATAATTTATGATGATAAAAGAAAAGAATGTAAGTAATAATGTAAGTAAAAATTAATTAATTTGTAAAGCATTATATAAAAAATGGTTGTATTTGTTTTATCCAGAATGTCTAAAGATAAACTAATTTCTACATATGTATGCCAATGAGCATTAGAACAACTTACTAGGAATATTGATAAAATAAACAGTCTAACATTTTTGAAATCAGAATAAATATTTGTTAATTACTAATATGCTTATTAAGAATATTTAAAGAAAAATTAAAGAGTGAGATTTTTAAAAAAATATATTTTATTGATTTTTTTACAGAGAGGAAGGGAGAGGGATAGAGAGTTAGAAACATTGATGAGAAACATTGATCAGCTGCCTCCTGCACACTCCCTACTAGGGATGTGCCCACAACCAAGGTACATGCCCTTGACCGGAATCAAACCTGGGACCCTTCAGTCCACAGGCCGATGCTCTATCCACTGAGCCAAACCAGTTAGGGTGACAGTGAGATTTCTATTGCAAAAAATCTACACTAATAAAAGAGAAAGATGCAAATTGACCATACCTTCACAATGCCCACCAGCCAATCAGGAGTGAGTATGCAAATTAACCCAACAAAGATGGCAGGTTAATTTGCATACACAGTCACCGAGCGGCCAGGGGCAGGTTGGGACACTGTGGTAACAATGCAGGCGTTCCACCCCGCCCCAGTTGCTCCAGACATCTGGGCAGTGGGAAGGTGGAAAGGTGGCTCTAGGCTTGAATGAAGACGGTGCCGGCAGCCAGGGGAAGGAAGGTCCATTCTTGCATGAATCTTTGTGCATCGGGCCTCTAGCCATGTATAAAAGTTTAAAATTCATTTTTATCATTTTATTTAGCATTTATTGAGGGCATTCTGTATATTATTAAATGGTTACATATATTTGTAAAGGGATTAGAAAAAAAGGAATATAATTTGGTTCCCAGAGAATTTAGGGAATAGAGTTGCTTAGCAAAAATATATAAGTGGATCAAAATTAATATGGTAAAAGATTATAGAAGTACTGAAAATATTTGAGATATAATATTGATTGTGATTAAGTGCAGAAAGTTTCATGTGGAAAGCAATTTTAGAGAGTTATGTTTAGGAAAAGGTTGGAAATAACTCGGGTATTCCATGTGAAGGAGTAAAGTTTTGCATAGGCTTCTGTTCAAGGACATTTGGGGGATAGAAATTCAGCCTGTACTTTGTTTTCAGGTTTAGGCTTTGGGTTTCCTAATATTCACAGTATCCCGCCCCCCCCCCTCCCCCGCTTTTTTTCTTAAAGAAGACGAGGAATTAAGTAAGGAGAATAACAACAGATTTATTTATTGAAAGATTTTAGGGTAGGAATGAATTTTTTTATAGTGGCAATGGAGGAGTGTGGCCTGTTCATACGTGTGGTGACAGCTAAGAACAGGAGTTTCTTAGCTGGATACTTAGTAGAATTATGAATGAACTGGTGATATGATAAGGTAATAATGAAGAAATATTATTCTGATGTTTGATTTAGGATAGATTGCATACTATTCATGTATTAGCTATCTTGCTAAAATAATGTGGTGTGACAAACAACACAAAAGCTTAGTGTCATGCAAAAATATTGGTATATGAAATTCAGGTGATCTTGACTTGGATTGGTTGATCTTGGCTGTGCTCACTTATGCCACTGGTTAGCTAAAGGTTGACATGCTTAGTTATAGTGGCCATTGTCTGATATAGATGGCCTTAGCTAGACCAACTGGACTCACTCAACTCTTTGCATGTGTTTAATCCTGCAATAGGCCAGATTATTCATGGTCATGGCAAAGGAGAATGAGCAAAGCAGAAATAAGCAAGTGCTCTGTAAGCTTCTTTTTGGGTATTTTTGGTAATATCATTTGGCTTAGACCAAAGACCAAGTGGAAAGCAATACAAAATTACATGGAAAAAAATACAGGGAGGGACAAAGCAGGGACCATAAGTGCAATTCATCTATTGCTAAAATAATGCTGTGTAATTTATGCTAAAAGAGTTACTTAGGTAATCATTATGTTAGGGAAACATTGTCATGGTAATGTATCAGTTTTGGTGAAATGTAGGAATTTATAATAGGATTTTGAAGCTTGAATATAATAGAAACAATACAAATGGAAAGAATATTGAGGAGAAAAAAGAAACAAGAACTAGTAATGAACTGAATGGCCAAGACTTTGGACTTGAGTTGGAAGATTTGATTATTTATTTATTTAAAATATATTTTTATTGATTTCAGAGAGGAAGGGAGAGGGAGAGAGAGATAGGAACATCAGTGATGAGAGAGAATCATTGATCGGCTGCCTCCTGCACACCCCACACTGGGGATCAAGCCTGCAATCCAGGCATGTGCCCTGACTGGGAATTGAACCATGACCTCCTGGTTCATAGGTCAATGATAAACCACCTAGCCATGCGGGCCAGATGGAAGATTTGAATTTGAACTGGAGTCCTTTCCCTTACTAGCTGAGGAAACACTGGTATATAACTTGACTTCTCTGAAACTCTGTTTCCTTAATTCAGTGTTTTCAACCTGTGGGTGACAACCCCTTTGGTGGTCAAATGACCCTTTCACAGGGTCGCCTAAGACCATCCTGCATATCAGATATCAGATATTTACATTATGGTTCATAACAATAGCAACATTACAGTTATGAAGTAGCAACAAAAATAATTTTATGGTTGGGTCACAACATGAGGAACTGTATTTAAAGGGCCAGAAGGTTGAGAACCACTGCCTTAATTGGAAGAAGGGATGATATCTTCTCTTAGGAGTGCTTGAAAAGAGCTGTGTGTACTAGTATGTGCTTCAGAAACCCTGAACATTATAAAATGTCAGGAGGTATTTTTCACTAACTGGGATGTGCTCATATACTCTCCAAAGAGGAATTAAATTAAAAGAGGCTACTTGTGGAGAAGAGGGATATGTTTTTGTTTTGACATTTTATTTATTTATTTATTTTTTAACTTTATATTTAATGTTGACACTATTACAGATGTCCCATTTCCCCCTTTGCCCACCTCTACCCAACCTCCACTCCCCCTTCCCTCTGGCCATCACTGCACTGTTGTCTCTGTCTAGGGTTTATGCATATATGTTCTTTGGCTAATTCTTTCACCTTCCTTCATCCACTTTCCCCAGGCCCCTCCCTTCTGATAGCTGTCAATCTGTTCTATGTATCCAAGCCTCTGGTTCTATTTTATTTGACAGTTTATTTTGTTCCTTGGATCCCACATATAAGTGAGGTCATATGGTATTTGTCTTTCTCTGACTGACTTATTTCACTTAGCATAATCTCCAGGTTTATATTTTGACATTTTAAAATGCAAAATATTTAAGTAAATTTGATGAGAGTGACAGAAATTACTTTTATTCTGGAGGCACACTACCTAGGTATCTTTATGGCTTGCTAGTTACTAGCTCAATAACCCTGGTCAAAGTAGTTAATTCAAATAATGATAGAACCTGCCTTATAGGATCATTATGAGAAATAAATGAGCTGGAACATGTCAAATGATCAATTCAATGCCTCATAGATAGTACATGCTCAATAAATGTTAAAAGCCACTATTGATGCTGTTATTATTACTATAGATGTTATCATCATTATTAGCCAACCTTAACTGCACAATTGTACTGGGTAATAATGAACACTGGTACACAGTGAAAGCACTAAAATCCTTACTGTCTAAAAATCTTTATCAAATTTTGCAAAGTCCTTTTATTATTTATTTGTGTGTTTTTTTTTAAATCTTAACTACACTCTTCTAAATAGTTTTCCCACATTCTCTATTTCTTCAAAGTCCACTCTCATGTGTTTCTTGAATTAAGTCAAACAATATCCTTTCCTATTGTGCTGAGAAGATAAAATCTGGGTTGAGCTTCTTGCTTTTCAGGGAAACCTAATGCCACCACACTAAGCATTTTATCCCTTGCTCCTGTCAGAAAGATGCTGCATTTTTTACTATCTCTTATTGTAGTCATTCTATTTTTTTGATGGCTATTTCTACCAGTTGGCGATTTTCCTGCCCAGGCAACTGAAATGGTATTCACTTTAAGCTTGTATTTTTCATTATTTCTATCTCTTTATTTCTATCTCTTTTTTTAACCTTTACAATCAGACTTCTATCATCATCATTCTTCTAAAACTGCATTTCTGTATGCTATCAATGGATGCAGTTTTTTTAATCTATCTATCCTTTCTTTCTCCATGCTCCTTGTATCTTTGTGCCAAGCAATGCTATTAATTATTTTGTCTTGAAATTCTAATGTCCTTAATTCTCTATAACCGTTCCTTTTCTAGGTTACTAGGTATGTTGTCCTTCAATATACATTCTTTTTTCACATACCATTATAAACTTATTTATACCCATAATTGTCTTTATTTACTATGTTCTCTAATCTTAAGCATTGCTTTTCCTGCTTAGGACTAATACTTCATTCTAAATCCTTGATCCCTCCTTCTCATGTCCTCCAATTATTATTTTTTTTCTGTCTCTGGTATCTTTAGCTTCCACGTTTCTCTCTATCTCTCTCTCTCTCTCTCTCTCTCTCTCTCTCTCTCTCTCTCTCTCTCTCTCTCACACACACACACACACACACACACACACACACACACACACTGGCTTTTGGGGTAACATTAAAATCTATTCCTTAAAAGTAAAATGATGATAAGTACAATCCTATCTAATAAAAGAGAAACATGGTAATTAGCCATACCTCTGCTACCCTTCCCATTGGCTAATCAGGGCGATATGCAAATTAACTGCCAGCCAAGATGGCGGCCGGCAGCCAGGCAGCTTGAAGCTAACATGAGGCTTGCTTGCTTCAGTGACAGAGGACTCCAACGTTCCCCCACCTGCCTTGCCGGTAGCGGCCTCTGAGTTTGCAGTTTGAAACATTGTTACAAATATAGAAGCTAAACAAAACCCCAGAAACCTGCATTCAGCTAGCCGGGATCTCAGAGCTAGAGTTATACATTGTTTCGATTATAGAACCGAAACAAACCAGATACCTGCTTTCAGGAGCAAAGGTCTAAGAGCTGGAGCCTCAGAGCTAAAGCTGGCCCAGAATAAAAAAAAAAGAAAAAAACGAGCGGTTGGGAGCTTCAGTCACCCCCAGCCTGAAAACAACCCTCAGCCCCTCACCCAGACTGGCCAGGCATCCCAGTGGGGACCCCCACCCTGAGGGTGTGTGACCAGCTGCAAACAGTCATCATCCCCTCATCCAGGCTGGCCAGGCCCCCCCGTGGGGACCCCCACCCTGATCCAGGACCCCCTTCAGGGCAAACCAGCCAGCCCCACCCATGCACCAGGCTTCTAATCTATATAGTAAAAGGGTAATATACCTCCCAGCACCGGGATCAGCGGAGCCGAGAGACCTCCCGGCACCGGGATCAGCATGACAGGGGGCAGCGCCCAAACCCCCTGATCGCCCTGCAGCTCTTGTGTGTGACAGGGGGCGGGGGCCCCACCCCCCCCCCCCCCCCCCCGCCCCCCC
>NW_006299245.1:3016761-3020033 GCF_000327345.1 Myotis davidii | reverse complement strand
TCAGAGCCCAACCAGGGGCTACACCTAGGGATTGGGCTTGCCCTCTGCCACCCGGGAGCTGGCCTAAGCCAGCAGGTCATTATCTCCTGAGGGGTCCCAGACTGCGAGAGGGCACAGGTCGGGCTGAGGGACCCCCCCTTTCCCCCCGAGTGCACAAATTTTTTTGCACCGGGCCTCTAGTCTATACTAATAAAAGGATAATATGCTAATTAGACCGTACATCTTCATGATGACCATCTCGACATCCTTCTGGACAAAGCCAGGTGGGTGGGTGCAAGGCAGAGGTAGAGGCAGTTAGGGGGTGATCAGGCAGGCAGACAGAGCGTTTAGGGGCATTCAGGTAGGCAGATGGCCCCTCACAGATTTGGCCCTGCCCTTCCCCCCCCAGCAAGCATTTAGGGGTGATCAGGCAGGCAGGCAGGAGAGCAATTAGGGGCATCAGGCAGGCAGGAAGAGTGATTAGGGGTGATCAGGCAGGCAGGCAGGTGAGCGGTTAGGAGCCAGCGGTCCTGGATTGTGAGAGGGATGTCTGACTGCTGGGTTAGGCAGGGATTGGGCTTAAATGGGCAGTCGGACATCCCCTGAGGGTTCCTGGATGGGAGAGGGTACAGGCTGTGCTGAGGGACACCCCTCCTGTGCACTAATTTTATGCACCGGGCCTCTAGTACCAATAAAAAAAAACAAAAACAAAGCACTGTCTCCCCAGTCTAACTTTTCTTTTCCTATAAACTTCTTTCCCATCTTGTCTGTCCTCCCCTTCTCTTGGCTTTCCCTCTACCTCACTGCTCAAAATTACATCTCCATTAACCAATTAATGAATGTGGTGGTTTTGTTTTATTAAAATTCACCATAAAATTTGACACTGTGATTACTCCCTTCTCAACAAAACAAAACAAAACAAAACAAAACAAAACAAAACAAACACCTACTCTCTTGATTTTTATGAAACCAAACTGTCTTGGTTTTTAAATCATTTTGATTTTTTCTCTAATTTTTTTATATGTGCAACTCCTCTTGTAGCCACTCTTTAGATGTTAAGTAAGATGAATAATAGCAATAGTGAACATTTCTGAACTCTCCCACAATGCCAGGAATGTTTCATTTAAGTATCCACATATTAAAATGGGAGTCTTTCTTTCTGTTGAGAGAAAGCTAAATAAGTGGGTGTGAGACTTTACTTGCAGGGCATGATAAGATATAGTCCTACTGTAAGTCCAGCATTAGTTCAACCTCCATTTTAAGATTCTAAAGTTTGAGGTGATAAAGCTCAAAGGGATGGGGTTTTCTTGGAGAGCTGTTGCTTTGCTGTGTATAATCTACCATTCCATGTATGAGGGCTGAATGGTTCCTGTTCAACTTAACTAAGTGAGAAGGTCTTCAGGGAAAACATTCAGAGAGTTTGATGTTTGTTTCCTCCAAGATGAAGATGATGAAGGATATAGCATCTGAAGTCAAATGTAGCTTGAGATATCCTGCCTCTATGGTAGATTAAAGAATCATAGTATCAGGCAAGTTGTAAGAACTCCAAGGTCAAGACAAAAGTTGGTGGTTTTTTGAAGAGCCAATGAGACCCTCAAAAGTGGAGCTTGGCCCAACTGGTTCAGCTTAGTTGGTTGAGCATCATCCCATGCAGCAAGAGATTGCCTATTCCATTCCTAGTCAGGGCACATGCCCAGTTGTGGGCTCAGTCCCCAGTAGGAGGCATGCAGGAGGCAGCCAATTGATATTCTATCTCATCAATGCTTCTATCTCTCTCACCCCTTCCTTCCTCTCTCTGAAATCTCTGAAATCAATAAAAACAGATTTAAAAAAGGGGATGAGCTTGCTTAGGATTTTTTTTTGTATAAACCTACAGAGTAAGTACCCTGTTAGAAACCCAGGTACCTAAATAGTGAACAATAAGTGAGGATTGGGTGATTGGTACCAGAGAAGAGCCTGAGAGCAAATCAAGTAAAACTGGGCAAGAACCATTTCTACTTGGGAAAGCCACAAATATATTCCAGAAGGAGGGTCATTAATCATATATATATTTAATATATTTTTATTGATTTCAGAGAGGCAGAGAGAGATAGTAACATCAATGATGAGAAAGAATCATTGATCGGCTGCCTCCTGAACACTCCCCACTGGGAATAGAGCCTGAAACCCCAGCATGTGTCCTGACCAGGGATCAAACTGTGACCTTCTGGTTCATAGGTTGATCCTCAACCACTGAGCGACACCGGTCAGCCAGTTTTATCCTTAGAGCAATGGGAACACATAGTAGTATTTTAAACATGGAAGCATCCTGATTAAATACTGTTATGAACTGTCCATGTTCCTAGAAAAGGCCGGCTACCTTTCCTGTGTTCTAGATCTCATCCTCTCTTGCTATTCCAGGACAAAACATTCCTCTCTGTTTTCTACATCATCAATGTTTCTATCTCTAATGGATTATAGTCAAACACATTAAATAGTCTTATATTTATCCCATTTAAAAAATCTATTAATGACCCTGTCCTACCAAGCTACCACCAGTACAGCAACCGTATTTTTCTTTTCCAGTACAGCAAAAGTATTTTTTAAAAATTATGTACCCTTATTTTTTCGTAATTTCTCTTGAATCCATTTCAGTTAGGTATTCACTCAATCAACTTTATCTAACTGCTCTTGTGAACATTATCTATAACCTCTATATTGCTAAATGTAATGGTCAGTTCTCTGCCTTCATTCCTGTTTATCAATATGCACAATAGATTTCTCCCTTCTGGAAACATTTTCATTAGGCTCTAGGTAGGGCATCTCACCTGTATGGTTTTTCTCCTACTTCATTGCCCACTCCTCAGCCTTTATTATTGGTTATGCCTCATCCTCCAGGGTTTAGTTCCTGTGCCTTTTCTCAAGTCTCGGCTGACACCATTAACGATCTCTTTCCTCTCCTGGCTTTACATATCAGCTAAGTGTTGATGATGCAAATGCATATTTCTCATCTAGACATGTTCCTTGATGTTCAAACTCATATTGCCTTATGCAGAAATTTAACATGTCCAAACTGAGTTCATAATCTTCCTTTAGTCTTCTGCATGTCAATTAATGGCAATGCCAATTTTCCATTGGCCTAGGCTAGAACCGTAGTGTCTTCTTTTGTTCACATTCTGTATTTAGACTAAGAGTTAAGTCTCTCCATTTTATCTTCAAAGTATATGTAGAACTGAATCACTATAATCACCTCTACAACTTGATCCTAATTAGTCTTCATCTCAGACCTGGGGATTAGACAGGATTTTCCTAAA
>NW_006299245.1:3016119-3016565 GCF_000327345.1 Myotis davidii | reverse complement strand
AGCAAGTGATACTCTGATTTTGATAAAAGGTAAGTCATGTTTGTTTTTTATCCGCTCAAATCTCTGAAATGCCTGCCTATCTCAAAGTACGCGCCCAAGTTTTAAACTGGCCAGGGTCTAACATCTGTCCCCTTCTTTTTACCTGTCTGGTCTCATCTGCAATTTTCTAGCTCCCTCACTTTATTCCCACCACCCAGGTGTTTTTGCTGTTCAACATTTCAGGCAGCTGCCTTAGGAATTTTGCACTGCCATTTCTTATGCCTAGGAAAGTTGTCCTCCTACCATTTGACTTGCTTTCTCAACTCATTCAAGGTTTTACTCAGCCATTATTTCCTCAGTGAGGTTAGGCCTGATCACCCTATTTAAAACTGTAATAGCCCCTACTTAATACTCCCAATCCCTTTTCTCAGCTTTCACTCCATAGCACATAACCATTCAACACAGTG
>NW_006299245.1:3009156-3014655 GCF_000327345.1 Myotis davidii | reverse complement strand
TATTATAACTCTTTCTCCCTCTACTAGATTCTTTTCTGTGAAGCCTGGGGATTCTTTTCCAATGGCAGCTGTATTTTCTACCTACAACAGAATCTGGCATTTGATTGTTGTTCAAACTACTAAGTAATAAAATGAATAAAAATAAATTAATTTGTCCTGTGTATTAACTCTTTCTCCCTCTACTAGATTCTTTTCTGTGAAGCCTGGGGATTCTTTTCCAATGGCAGCTGTATTTTCTACCTACAACAGAATCTGGCATTTGATTGTTGTTCAAACTACTAAGTAATAAAATGAAAATAAAAATAATTATTTTGCATGTTGAACATATTTCCATGATATTTCCTCTGTGCTTAATTGGCAAGTCATATAGTCTGAATAATTAGACAGTATATATTAAATATCTGGATAAAACAAGAAACAAATAAAACTTATAGAGCTTTATACTATACTAAAGTCATAGTATAAAAAGGATGGTATCAATATTGCACCTCAAAGCCCCTGCTAGAATGAAGTGGGTATTATATCAAGAGGTGGTGGCATTTTGAATATTTCATAAATCAGATCAAAGAAGATCAGAATGTAAATTACTTGCTTTGAAGACATGCATAAAGGATATTGATCCAAGTCTTTTGAAATTCAAATTCCATTTTTTTCTTTCTTATTTTTTATTTTACTAAGGAGTGTTTTTACAAAATAAGTTATATATACATCATTTTGTGATGTTTTAATACTACTACAACTATTTGTTAGCTATGTCTGACTTTCATTTTATAGAAAGACAAAAGTAAAATAATGTTTTGGTTGTTTTTTAATTTTTGAATCAGTTTTTTTAATTATTGATTTTTTAACTTGCTCTCTTTCTCTTTTTCTCAGAAGGAATGATATCAACAGGAAAACAGCCACTAGCGTCTAACCTGTTTTCCACAGAATTTCATAGATTAATTTCTTATACTTAATATTAGCATATATATGATTCATTTATTTTTGAAGCATTCCTAAAAACCCATGTTAATTTTGATGCTAATTAGACAAAATTCTTCAAGAATGGATGTGATTAGAATTTGATACTACATTATTCTACAGTAAACTAATTTTCTTGATTATTCTGACCTATGATTCTTTTTTTAAATGCCCACTTCCTGGGTAATCTGCTTCAATTAGAATATGTAATATATTGGTGCAAAATTTTATCAATACTTGTGAGAGTTTAGAAGTTACACTTTTTGGTGATTTATAATATATTTTTAATGGACCAAGCTTAAAAATAATACTTGTTATGTGAAAGTTTTTCATGATGAAGGTCTTACTTAGTGATCTATTTTTAAGATAAAGGAGAAAAATCACTTTCAAGTATTAGCAAGATTATTTTATCTTTGTTAATTTTATACATGAGAAATATTATTTAACAATATGCATAAAATGTCATTTAGAAAGTCTAATAGCCAGTTGTCTCATATACTGTCACTAGAGGCCCAGTGCATGGGATTTGTGCACTGGTGTGGGGGCATAGCCTGCAGGGATAGACCTGCTATGAGAGCACCGATCGTCCCAGTCATCCAAGTGGCTGTGGACCTGCCCTCTGAGCGGCTGCTCCTGCAGTGGGAGATCCGATCATCCCGGTCAGCCGAGCGGCGCATCCACTGTGGGAGCGCACTGACCTCCAGGGGCCAGCTCCTGCATTGAGCATCTTCCCCCTGGTGGTCAGTGCATGTCATAGCGATTGGTCGACCAGTTGTTCTTCCATTTGGTCGTTAGGCTGTTATTATATAGGATTAAAATATGGTCTCATTAACTATATTTAATCTACATAAAATAATCTCTGGGGGTTGACATTGATAGAGTTAGAAGAAACATATCTATTAGGATCTTTTCTTGTAGAAAAATGGTGTGTCTTGGGCAGATCCTCCTCATTTGGAGCTGAGACTCTGAAGGGTTGTAGTATAGAAGAAATATTCCTTGGATGATAGATCTTCCCAGGAATTGTTTGGACAGAAGTGATTGAGGATTGTTATTTTCTCAGACACATGGCCAGGACAAATAGATATTCCCTCTGGAAGAAGATAATGTAATCCTAGAGCTAAAATGACTTCCACTAACAATTTTACAAATAAAATGACTGACACACATACAAAAATAACCATATAAATGAGATGACAAGGAATCAAAAATGTATTTTTTTGCAGATCTGACTAAAAACAAAATAGGTACAATTTTGATTAATTCACACCAGATGGCTATTGTGTTGGCTGTTGTCACTTTTTATTTGATAGCCTAAGGGAAAAGAGTTCAGTGCCCTGACTAAATAGTCAGGTAGTGCATGTTTTAAAAAATTTGGCACACTGGTTGAAAATTGCTGCTCTAGTCCAATGAAGTTGCCAAATATGCTGACCCAGGCCCTCTAAAACTGGGGAAAAAGCAGATATTAATTTCTGAGACCAAACTTTCCCCTTATTCCAAACTCTTAATTCTTCACTATCTTTCTTTTTATATTAGGTCATAAGTGAATAAAAAAGTTAACATTTGTAGTTTTCTAAATAAACAGAGCTGGTCCATTATGCACAGTCTGCCATTACTAGAAGCAGAAGTTTATAAGCTTTAATGAGTACGATAAATGTAATTAATTCAAAAGACAGCTTAAAGCAATTTTCTTAAGATAAACAGGTCAATTTCTGTTAAAAAAATAGCAATTATATTTCTTAATTTATTTTCTGGTTGACTCCTAGTCTTATTAAATATTCCTGCTAGGATTCTGATGTCAGTAACTGTTTCAACTGTGTTAAAAAATAATCTTCTTTCTCCAGCACTTCCTCCTTCAACTACATCCTTCTTGCAGCTGCAAAATTATCTATTTAAAATGCAAATTTCACTATGCTACTCCCTTTCTTAAAATGCTTCCATGCTCATAAGAAGGAAAAAAAAATCACCCAAAACTACTACACCCAATAAACTAATTCAGCAAGGTCAAAGGATAAAAGGTACATATAGACTAAATTTAACAAGATGCATGCAAGGCTTATGTACTGGAAGTAACAAAATGTTATGAAGAAAAGTTAAAGATTCTGAACAGATGGAAAGATATTCCATACTCATGTTTTGGAAAACTCAAAATTATTAAGATAGCCGATATGCACAAATTGATCTATAGATTGAGCACAATTCCTATCAAAATGTCAGGTGGCTTTTTTTTTTTTTTTAACAAGGGAGAAGGTGATTCTAAAATTTATAAAGGAAAAAAAAGAACCAAATAGCCAAAACAATGTTGAAAATTAATAACAAAGTTGAAAAAAAAATTACTGGTTTCACTACTTATTTAAACGTGCAGTGATCAAGATGGTTAAAGATAGCATATTCTTAACATAGCTTAAGAATAGACATACGGCTAGAAGAATGGAAAACAATAGAGAACAAAACTAAACTCTAAGATTTATGGTCAATTGATTTTAACAAATATACCAAAAGTGTTCAATGTAGAAAAGATAGTCTTTTCTATAAATGATGCTGGGATGAATGGATATTCACATATGCAGAAAGATTAATTTAGGTCTTTACCATGCACAATACATAAAAATCAACCCAAAAAGGCCCAGAGATCTAAATGCAAGAGCAAAACTATATACATCTTAGGAAAAAAAATAGAATAAGATCTTTGAGACCTTGGACTAGGCACATGACACATAATTCATGAGAAAATTAATAAATTGAACTTCATCAAAGTTAAAAACTTTTATATTTCAAAAGGAACTGTCAAGAAAATAAAAAGACAAAGAAACCTAGAGAAAATATTTCCAAATTGCTAATCTAATAAAAGACTTGTATTCAGAATATATAAAAAACTCTCACAACTGAATAAGAAAACAACTCAGTTAAAGTATTGGTAAATAGGACGTGCTGCCAGGAACAGAGCTGAGTAATAGTCCCGCACTCTTGTTCTCCACTCAACAACAATTTGGCATCTATTCATGGCAAAGTGCCTTTGTGGGAGCTGTGGAATCCAGCACCATATGCAAAGGGACCCAGGAGTCTCACCCAACTGAGTGTCAGGTAATAGACATATTGGGTGGCGTTTGAGCTTGAACTCTGAAATGGCCCCAGTACCTGGTAACTGCAGTCCAGGAACTCATAAGAGAATAATGTCAGACAAATACTGATGGTCGAGAAAGTTTTTCTGGAAGTTCAGGTTTCCAGTAAAGTTGCAGCACCAACAAAATTGGTAGAGTCACTGTGGAGGAGTATGGAGGGTCCTCAAAAAAGTAAAAATAGAACTATCATATGACCCAGCAATCACTTCTGGGCTATTCAGAAAGAAAATAAAGTCAGGATCTAGAAGAGATATCTGCAAATGCAGAATTACAATAGCCAAGATATGGAAAATACCTAAGTGTATGCCAATGGATGAAAGCTTAATGTACAATGGAATATTATTCAGTCACGATAAGAAGGAAATCCTGACACTTGCAAAAACATGGATAGACCTTGAAAGCATTATGCTAAGTGAAATAAGCCAGACATAGAAAGACAAACACTGCCTGAGATTACTTATATGGAATCTAAAAAAGTCAAAATCATAGAAATAGATTGTAGAATGGTTGTTTCTAGGGCCTGGGGAGTAGGGGTATGTGGGGGACATTGCAGAGATATTGTTTCAAAGGTACAAACTTTGAGATATAAGAAATAATTTCTGGGGATCTAATGTACAGCATGATGCCTATAGTTAATAATACCATATCGTTTACTTGAAAGTTGCTAAGAGAGTAGATTAAATGTTCTCATCACAACAAAGAAACAATAATTTGTGATAATGGAGTTGTAACTAACCCTACTGTGGTAATCATTTTGCAGTGTCTGAGTGTATCAAATCATCCTGTGGTGCACCTTAAACCTACACAATGTTATATGTCAATTATGTCACAATAAAATTGGAAAAAAATTAAAATATTGGAACATTAAAAAATGGGCAAATGATTTGAATTGACGTTTCATCACTAATGATAAATGGATGTCAGTAAGCACATGTAAGCACTCAACACATTTAGTCATTATGAATTCAAATTAAAGGCACACTTCACATTTATAGATAAAAAGACATCCAGTGCCAACTGTTAATGGTATTGTAGAGATCCTAGAACTTCCATAAATTACTAATTGACATGTAATATGGTACAATCACCATGAAAACTTAGTGGCAGTTTTCTAAATAGTTAAGCGTAAATGCCATTCTTAGAAATCTACCCAAGAGAAATGAAAACATATGTCTACATACAACATGTTTACAAATGTTTATAGCAGCATTATCCATGATAGCCAAAATGGCAGCAGCATAAACATTCCTCAACTGCCAAATTAATAAACAAAATAGTGTATATTCATGCTATGAAATGCTATTCAGCAATATCAATAATAAACTGACACTACAGCTTAAATTAAACTCAAAAGCATTATTCTAAATGAAAGAAGGCAGTCACAAATGGTATGATGATTTCATTCATATGACATATCTAG
>NW_006299245.1:2996025-3008880 GCF_000327345.1 Myotis davidii | reverse complement strand
CCTTACTTTATTTGCAATTAACAATTGTTAGATGTTTGAAGGGTTCACCTGAATTAAGAGAAATTCAAATTATGAGCTCCACAGTCCCAGGAAGAGCATTCATTATTTTCACCAGTGTTCTCAGATTTGGGCCCTATATGCACCCCTCAAATAGGAAATGGTGGTGACATGAGAGCATGGTTTTATCTAGGACATAAATTGATTATCTTTAACCTGCATTTCTACCCTCAATGATTTTACATATTTTCAGAAGACGCAGATCCTAATCAGAAAAGTATAATACAGGGTGGGGCAAAAGTAGGCTTATAGTTTTTTATACGGAAAATAATGTAAAAATTAATAAATAATAATACAATAATAAACTGCATTTTGTGTACTCACAACTGTAGACCTAATTTTGCCCCACTCTATATAATGGTTATGTAATAGGCATGTGACTACTAGCATGGGAACACATAGAATGGACAGTTAAGTTAGCCTGGGGGTTCATTGTACTGGGCTTACAGAAATGGAAAAGAAAAATTAAAAAATGCCTCTCCATCTAGAAATGCTTAGCTTATTTGAGGTGACTGATGAATAAACCTATATTTATGATGTTATGAGGTAGGAGCATGACAATGGGGTAGAAGTATGTGAATAATGAATAAAGGTAAAGAGTTCACAGTAGTGGAATGGTAGAAGAGGAGAAACATCTGTTCATCATGTATTATACTCCCAAGTACTACATTAGATGACTCCGACACATAGTTTACTCTCATTGGGGTCCAGAATGCAATCCCTTTAATACTGTTTTGTATATAGTAAGATGAAGTCTCAGAAAAGTTTGTTTTCTACTCTCACATTATTGGTGCCAGGAGCAGGATTTAAATACAAATTTCCCTGATTTATCTTATTTCTTTTAATTTATCGTTCTTGTGGTAAGAATACTTAACATGAAATTTATCCTCTTAAATATCTTAAGTGCACAATACGCAGTATTGTTAACTATAGGCACAAAGTTTGTTGTACAGCACATCTCCAGAACTTATTCATCTTATATACTGAAACTTTATACCATTACACCTTTGAAATACAGCTTCTCTTAAAGCACTTAACATGTTAGTGTCAAAGGCAGTCAAAGATAGTCAAGAACAGTATTAAACATGTGATACTTCCTAGTTGTTTTACATTTCTGGAGGAAGTATTTAACCTGAAACTTAAAAAAAAAAGATTCTTAAAAATGATAACTCACATGTTAGAACTGGAATTACATGTATTTCATCATCAGAAACTTAAATATAATGTATATTTATACATGTAGTCTCTCTCTATAGAGACCACAAAGGGATTGCTGTTTTAAGGAATCTCCTCACTAAAAGATTTGTCAAAAACATAAGACCAGACATAACTAAGATAATTTTTTTCTGGTGCTATGAGCTGATTTTCAACACAGTTTACAACATCTATTTTGCTGATTTTCCACTTTGAGTCACATACTGACCTTGTTCAATTTTTGCCTGTTCTTGGAAGTTGTTTTTGCTTTTTTGTGCTTTGCAGTACATGTTCAGGTAGCTATATCTACAATACTTGAAGATCACTTTAAATAGATTTTTATCACTGGCTATTCAAAGGGAGAGGTACTTTTCTCAAAACTAAAATCATACTGTATCTAATTTTATATATTGATTTTTTCATTTATCATGTCACTAATTGTTCTTTCTTCTTCTTTGATATTGCCTTTGCTTTTTTTTCTTTGGCTGTTAATTTGCTTTGTTTGCTTTTCTTCCTGCAATATATGTAAGAAATACAAATTACTGTATCCTGTTTTCTTTTTTAAAATTATCCATATTATTTTACAGCAAAATTAGGAAAGTAATTGCATCACTTTTGTATAGACTATAAAGAGGAAGAATTTAACACTTCTCTCTTTTTACTGTTTTCTCATACTGAACTTACCCCTCTGTGTTAACACAAATTAATATTTATTTTTAGAAACTTTTATACAAGTTTTTTATCCAAGACATATTGTCTTGAAGTACAAAGAAAAAGCACTGCCTGTGAAATTTGATGTTTAGATTTCAAGTTACATCAACCTTGAGCCTCTCCATGACAAAGGGTCTTCATGTTTGAATCAGCAAAAAAGCCCTAACCCGCAGAGTCAAGTATTTCACATTGTTAGGGAGGGAAGTGGAAAGATACACTGGAAAGTTTCAGTTCCAATCTCAATCCTCCTAGACAGATACGAAAAGGAGAAAAGAGTATGAAAGAGGAGAAAACATTTTTAAAAAATATGTTTTTATTGATTTTTAGAGAGAAAGGGAGGGAGAGGGAGAGGGAGATAGAAACATCAATGAGGGAGAAAGATCAGTATCAATCAGCTACCTCTTGCACACCCTCCTCTGGGGATCCAGCTGGCAACCCATGCATGTGCCCTGACTGGGAAAACCGGTGACCTCTTGGTGCGTGGGTCAACACTCAACCACTGAGCCAGTGGGACGAGAAAACATTTTTTGAGCAGCCAGCACTGGGTGGGGTGTCAAAGCAGCTTCCACACCCTGGTGGAGTCCAGAAGGGACATGCGGCACCAGTTCTCCACCAACTTCCCGCCCCCCCCTGCTTCCATGCCTTGCTGGGACACTAAGCCTTACAGGCTGCGCTCTGTGATGGCTGTTGCTGCCTCCTCCCATGTGACCAGCTCATTGTGGCTGGTCAAGGAGCTCAAGGCCTTGGGCAGGAAGCCCTGCTCCTAATGAGCATCTGGCCAGCTGTCTGAGGGACCTGAAAGCAGCTGAGGCTCTGTGAGCATTGTGTGGAGGGGGACAGAGCACTTCCTCAAGGCCAAGGACAGCACCTACCAGATACTACCTGACCCCCTCAGGCCTGGGTTGCGGCTGAGGGGAAGGAGGACAAAGGCTGCTCTCTGGGTCCCCTTGTGGGCAACAGGATTGGCAAAAACTTTGGCCACCAATTTTTGGTCCCTGAAGGCACCAAGCAGTCTCAGTGTCAATACCTGTAGCTGAGAGCAGACTTCAACCAGCTCTTGTCTCAAATGTCATCTCTGTGGGCCCCCTCCAGACCCTCAGCTTGGCACTGGGTCTGTGCCTGCCTCTTTCCACTGACCTGGCCTGGGCACTGTCCCCAAATAAAGGAACTGTTTCCAAACAACAAAACCAAAAAAGACTCATTGTCCAGCTATGGCAAAAGCTGAATTTCAACTGAACTTTGTAGCAGTGCTGTCAGCGTGTGGAAGTGGTGGTGGGTGTAATCAGAGTGGCAATATCAGGATGTTAGGAGCCACAGAAATGTAATGGCTAAGCAAACATGATTGACTCTGTTTTGCTATCATTAAAGAGTACTATCTGAATGCTTAAAATTTTCACTTTTCTTTTTAATCTTTCTGTAATTGATGGTATCTACTAGTATTTCTTATCTTAATTGTTCGTAATCCTCTGGAAAGTATGACTATTTTACATTAGAAACTTCTCAGAAGCATAGCTTGTACCTAATTAAATTTTGAGGATGCCCAACACTACACTATCTAGCATATTGTAACTTTTTTTTCTTTGCACATTTTTGGTGAAGCAAGGTAGTCAAAGCCAGTTTCAGTAAATTTAAGGGAAATTGAGTTGAGTAGAATTAGAGATTTTAAGTATTTAAGAGATGTTTCAAGGAATTTTGCTATAAACAGGAAGATATAAATAGATGGTAGCTGATGGGTGAAGTAAAGATATTTTTTCTTTCTTTTAGATAGAATAACAGGGTGTTCTTATACTTACAGATGCTGATAGGAATAATTCATAAATTTGTGGTGTATGAAGAGGGGAGATTTCCTGGAATTATGTTGTTGAGGGGGTTGACAGGGAAAGTACTGCCAATAGCGACAGTAAGAGAACACACAGTTTTTTCTGTGTAGTATCTGAGATGTTCAAGGATGTCAGCAGAGGTGCTGGTGATTAGGGAGCCTGTTGCTTTAATTTTCAGTGCAGAAGGGAGCATGGGCATCAGTTGAAGTTGAATCTGGGGGAGAAGTGGGAGAATAGAAGAGACGTGAAATAGTTTTCTAAGAGAGTGAAAGAAAAATGAATTAGATGTGGAATATGATTGCTGGAAAGCGTGAAGGATTCTGTTAGGTTTGTTAAAGTAGCTATTACTGTAGCTGTTGTTTTTTGTGTTTTTTTTTTTTTTTTTTCATTTTGTGTACCCATGCTTGTCCCTTCCCCTGTTTTCTTGATTAGGATACTCAAAAGGTGGTCTATTTTGTTTTGTTTTGTTTTGAACTTATGGACTTTTATTTGGTTTATAACTTTTTACTACTTATTTACATATTTATCAATGTATTTACCATTTAAAATATTTTATCCTACATTCTATAGGTTTATCTTATTTTTCTAACTTTGTGACTTAGATGTTTAATCTCTATTTTTATTAATATAGTTATTAAAGACTCCCCCCCTCCCCACACACACACACAACTGTTTTGGTTTCTTTCCAATAGGTTTTGATATGCTGTGTTTAAAATATTCTGCAATTTAAAAAAAAATGTTTAAATAGCTTTGATTTTTAGATGATGAAAGGATTTTGGGGGTTTATTTTCTAATTTTATTAGTATTTCTATTTTTATAAATTGTGATGATAAATTGTGGTCTCTACTTCCAAATTATTGATTTTCTTATGTTTTAATATGACAACATTTTTGAACTTTCTAAAATAATTTGGGAAAAAAACTATTTTTTGTATTTCAATTTATAGAATTTAAGGCACATTTCAGGTAGACGTATATTATTATGTTATTAAGTTCTACAAAATTATTATTTAATTTTTGTTCACTTGATCTCACATGAACTGAAAAAAATCTGAATTAATTATAAAGGCAATTTAATAACATTTTGTCATCCCTTATAATTATAGAGCTTTCAAGTTATCAGCCAGGCATAAAATAATGACATTTTGAAACTTATAATAAATGGAACAATTAACAATCACTATTAACAATGTCAAATCAACCTATTTAAAGAAGATAGTCTACAAATCTTTTAATATTATTTTTAACATTCAAATTTAGAAATAAACAATTGCAGTCAAGCCAAAAGGTGACTGGAAATACTCTCACATGAAACAGTGACATTTTCTGTTTTTCCCCTTATGTTTGCAGATAACTCCATTATTTAAGATAAGCAAAGTAATAATAGCTTGAAATTCTTTAAAATGTGCTTCAGTTTCAAACATTTTAGTTGACAATTTACATAAAATTAACAGAAAATGTCACATAATTTATCTCATTTACAGTCTTGAAGGAGAAATGTCTATTAATTTTACCCTCTAATTTGTGCTTTCAGAAATAAAGCACCTTAAGTAGGGAAATTATCCCATTGTAATATGCAGAACTTTCTCAATGAGCTTGCTTTATAGACAGAAATTATAGAGTATCTTCATATTTCATAATTTGCATTACAATAGATGTTATTTGCAAAGAACTTAATGTACTCAACTGAAAGCTTTTCAGTGTGTACAGGGAATTGTATTCTGTGAAGTGATGTCATGATTTTTTTCTTTATGTAGAAGAGTAATTATTTTCTTGGACACCTGGGGTATATGTTAGAATTAGAATACCTAGGACAGAATAGATGATTATTATGATATGTAAGATTATGTCCAATTGATTCCCCTATTACCTCAATATAGACAGTTTTCTACAGAATGATAATCTTTCTTTGTTCACTGTCTTCAAGAAACTAAAAAAAAAAAATAACTTTCTATTTACTTTTTTTAACATTATATATTTAAAACAATTATAGGTATACCCTATGTTATTTCAATTAATTGTCTCCATAACTATGAGGCAGCTTGTACAGTCCTGGCTGTGCAATCTCTGTAGAGTGACAAAGCGCATGTCCTCTTTATGTTTCATATTCAATTGCAAACAGAAGAGGTGTAGTGAGCTAGTCAGTATTTTGAGATGTTAATTATAGGTTTCAAAGGAGTTGCATGGAGTTAGCAGAGCAGTGAAATTGAGGCGGTGAAATAAAGACTCAGTATATTTATAACCTTTATGTTCCTGAACATGTTTGCCTATATGCTTAAACCTGTACACATGTGCAACTAAACTTAATTGAGGCTAGGCAGATGACAGAGGTTATATCTCCGGCAGGTTGTTTGCTGTTATTTATTGCCAATTGGTGTGTGGTTTATGTATTTCAGAGACCTGAAACGATGCAGAGGTAATTAGTATATTTTATGCTTGACACATGCACCTTCACGAAATCTCAGAAGAGAAATTTGAAAATAAATCATGTCATGGCAAGACAGCAAGACCAGTTTAGATAGGCATCAATTGGACACGTTTTTTCAAAATAGGGATCTTCATTAGGAGGGTTAGAATGACGTGATCTGGAAAATTAATATTAAGACCTGAATTTTGAATAATAAAAAAACTTCCCGTGTGGAAGCTGAAGCCTGCCTGAGGGGGTATTTTGATTTGCAATCAGGAAGGCAAGGGAAAGGAAATATATAAACTCTTCCTCAAGGGGTGTTACTGTGGGCAGCTGAAGCTTAATGTAGGAAGTGAGATGGGTGCGCTCTCATGGCATTCTGTGATGTTAGGCAATACCTTGATAAAGGAGGAATTATTTTAAAAAATATTTGAAGGAAATGACATAGACATTGTTACCTGTAAAAATATATTACAGAGGGCAATCTCAGATCTACTAGATCTATTTCCAGTCAATTTAAATTTGAGAATAAGTTATGTGTGATATGCACATCAATAGAATTCTCATAAAACATGATTTTATGGACAGTGTATCTTGTTTAGAGAAAAATTTATATCAGAGGCAGGTTGATAGGCACATCATCAAGCTCTTATTGTTGGTTGTTATATACAGCCTTCTATTATTGCATGGCTCAAGACCACTTGATTTTTTTGTTAAGATTAAACTTGGCTGAG
Organism: Myotis davidii; assembly: GCF_000327345.1. Lineage (NCBI taxonomy): Eukaryota > Metazoa > Chordata > Mammalia > Chiroptera > Vespertilionidae > Myotis > Myotis davidii. Next base: position 3,001,958 of record NW_006299245.1, on the reverse strand, counting down.
AAGTGGAAGGTGAGGGAGACTGAAGAGTATGTTATACTGAAGAACTCTGTCTGGGTTATACTGCTCCATATATTGCATAATCTATAAAAGTTTTGCAAGAAAATGTTATTTTAGAGATAAGTGCTATAGAAAAAGTTTTCTCTGAAAAATAGATCGGTTTTTCTTTTTATACAATAGGAACAATTATAAATCACAGGTCTAAACTATTGACCTACACATGTCACTACAGATATATTTTGGTTTTACAACTCATTGTTTTAAATAGAAATGATAGCTAATATGTACTAAGTACTTATATCAGACATTCTGTAGTCCCATTGAAATCTTCACAAAACCCTTATGAGGTAGATACTATTCTTATTTTGTTTTCAGGTGCGGCATAGAGAGAGTGATTGTTATATCCAAGGTCAAACAACAGAAAGTGATGAAGCCAAGATATCAACTCAGGCAGTCTGATTGGAGACATAATTATTTTTTAATCTCCCAACTATGATTTAATTTCAAATTTGGTACATTTTACATAAAATCTGTAATTCCAGTTTCTCTTAACACTTAGGTTATCTGGTGACTAGAGAGTTTGCATTTCTGCACAGAAGCAATGAATTTTAGCTGAACAGCAATTGCTCTTTTGACACATTTTAGTAGGGCTGTTCCAGTTGTTTGTGCTCATGGGAGTTGTGACCCTGATTGTAAGTCATTATGTCCTCCTCTTGGTTTTGATCACCAGGATATTCAGAACTATTTTTGAGACTAAGTAGTACAGTACTTTTTCCTTTTGGTATTGAATTTTAATCTTGATAGTTCACTATTTTATTGTATGCATTTCTTTATAGGCATGTCAAAGTCTTCTTAGGGTATTTTACTCGACTATTATGTTAAAATCTCTTCTGTGGTTGTGTAAAGTCCTAGGTTTTTTAATAGGCACATATTTTGTGGTAAAGGATTTAAATAGATGTCTATGGAAGTGTAGTAGAGCATCTATAGTTCATCTGCATTTTCTCTAAGTATATGAAGTTTATGGAACTAAAAAATATGTGGATGATAGGGCACCAGAGCTATAGTATGATATTAAAAATAAAGAGGAAGAGTTACTTTTTGAAAAGACTTAGAGAAAAGTAGTATTTTTTCTAGTGGTAAAATTTGGGGGAATATGTTTTCTGAGACACCCCAGTTCATTTGAAGTCATGTTCCAGTAGCAGCTACCTAATCATTGGCGGTAGCCTTAGAGACCAAATTGCTATATGTGCGTGTGCGTGTGCATGTGTGTGTGTGTGTGTGTGTGTGTGTGTGTATGTTTGTGTGTCCATTCACTTCTTAACTGCAATGAAGTCAACATCTACACTAATAATAGACAAATGTGTAAATTGACCATACCACCATGACCTCCCACAGCCAATCAGGAGGTAATATGCAAATTAGGAGGACGAAGATGGCAGCAGCCACGGAGCCAGCTAGAGCTTACAGTAGGCTTGGTCGCCCTGGTGACAGAGAAAGCCAAGCTTCCTGCCTTCCTGGGCTGGCCACCAAAGGAGGGGCCTGTGGGCGGTAGACACGGAGCAGGCTGGAGTGAGCAGAAGGCTTGGGTCCCCCAGGCCGGCCACCGAGGGAGGGGCCTGAAAACGGCCCTCAGCCCCTCACCCAGGTTAGTCAAGCCCCCATGGGGTGAGGGTCCCCGCTGGGGTCGTGGCCAGCTTGCAAACAGCCATCAGCCCCTTACCCAGGCTTGCCAGGCACCCCAGCAGGGACCCCCACCCTGAAGTGGGTATGGCCAGCCTGAAAACAGCCCTCAGCCCTTCACCCAGGCTGGCCACACACACCCAGTGGAGACCCTCACCCCATGGGAGCATGGCTGGCCTGCAAACTGCCCCAGCCCCTTACCCAGGCCACCCTGCCTCCTAAGGGAACCTCCACCCTGATCTGGGACACCCTTCAGGGAAAACCAGTGGCCCCCACCTGTGCACCAGGCCTCTGTACTTATAAAAGGGTAATATGCTAATTAGACTGGGAGTCCTTCCAGGAGACCTGCTGGACATTCTTCTGGGTGAGCAGGCTGGCAGGCAGAGTGGTTAGGGGCAATCAGGCAGGTAGGCAGATGAACGGTTAGAAGCCAGCATTCCCAGATTGCGAGAGGGATGTCTGACTGCCGGTCGACTCCCTGTTCCACAGGGATTGGGCCTAAACCAGCAGTCAGACATTCCTGAGGGGTCCCAGATTGGAGAGGGTACAGGCTGGGCTGAGGGACACCCCCCTCCCCCGCATAAATTTTGTGTACCGGGCCACTAGTGTATTAATAAAATAAATATTCTGCACAATTCACTTTACTCGATATGGAAAACATCATAACCATAAGTCCTGTCCAGTTGGAGCTTATAAATACATTGAGCAATTCAATACATAGTAGAACACATGCAGAGCAAAATATACAGTCCTTGAGACCAGAACATAATTAAGCAGGGAAATTTTTCCAGGAAAATCCTGGAGTCAACATGAAAGAATCTGCAATCTTGGCCCCATTTACACCTGCTTCTCCATTTCATTAGAGGCCCTACATTTTCCCCCTTTTTTGTAGTACTAATGTAACTTCTAATAGCTGTAGCTAAGTAATAAAAACTGTCATTTTTTGTCTTGCTAGAATGTTACATTTTATCCATTACATAATCACTGCCCTGTCTGTTGCCTTTTCCAACTTGAGACTTAAGGTACATTCTATGTGTCAGTTCTAATTTATTTGGTATTACTCCCACACAGAAACATTTCATTTTCTCTGAACATATAATATTTTGTTTTTATGAGGCTTCATTGGTCAGGAATCTTTCGAAGTAACATAAGTTGATTCTTGCTAACTAAAGCCAAACACAAATTTATTATAAGTGTATAAGGCAGCTCAGAGTCTCAGAAAGGAAAGTTAGGTCTCAGAAAGAATAGTAACCAAGGAAATTACAGGGATGTGAGCAGGAACTAAGGACATCAATAGACTGTTTGCATATGAGCTGTTTGCATATCACCTTCAAATTTTTTCAGCCTTCCTGACATTCTGTTCAGAATTCATATTCTGAGGTAAGAGGTTTGAAGCAGCCTCATTTTAGCCAAAGCCCATACTTCGCCAGAGGAGAGCAGTACTTTAATGGACAATTCTAATGTAATGGGGAGAAATATTGTTCCAAAGAAGGTGAGGTCTCATTAACACAAGGAGGAATAAATGCTGTGCAGGAAAGCCAACACAATGACAAATCTCAAATTCTACCCATTTTAGGTTCTCTGATATGTGTGTAGCTCTTGGCCATACTAGAATGACAATGTATATATATTTGACATGGAGACCCAAATGCATTTAGTGCCAGTAATTTCCGTCAATAACTTCCCCAAATTCTATAATCAGTAAAGTGTTTTTTTTTTTTTTAAATTTCTCTTCCTAATTAAAGAATTCTGCTAAGAGCAAATTCTGTCTGTATAGAAGAAAGAACAATTAGGGATTTGATTTTATTTGAAATGTAATATGTGGGCATATGTAGGCCATGCTTCCTCACCAGTTATATCATAGGGTATTTCACAGAATCATACTTGACCTCTTAATGTGGAGAAATGCCAGACTATTTTTAAACCACATTGAGTTTTCTTGAGACTTACTAACTCTACATACATTTAGAATGGATAAAAATTGTCAATAAAACATCACACTTTAACCATAAGTGAATGAAATAAGTGCTCTTTTAGACTCAAATAGTCTAAATATTTAAAACGCGTTTTAAAGTATATTAGGCTAAGTATGACATGATGTCATTTTTCAGAAATATCTCCTTGTAAAAGTCAGTAGTGGTACACAGTATTTAGAAATTACTTTGTCCCACTAAGGCATGAAAATAAATAAATATAAATGTATATTAACCTATATAATAAGAGAGGAATTTGCTATTTAGCCGTTATATCCTGAGCTGTAACAACCAAGCACGTCACGACCAGATCACGGATCAGCAGGAGGGTGGGCCAGTGAGGTACAAGCGGGCTGCGGAGAGCTTCGGAAGGGGGCAGGGCAGCAAGGTATGAGGTGGGGGAGGGTTTTGGGTGGTGGGGGGAGCTACAGGAGGGCAGCAGTGACCTACTGGCTACAAAAGGGTGGCAGAGAGCTACAGGAGAGGGCAGGGCAACAAGCTATGAGGGGGGAGGAAGGGGGAGTTATCGGAGGGCAGGGCAGTGGGCGGAGACCTATAGGGGGGTGGCAGCGACCTACTGGCGCAGGGATTCGTGTGCAGGGCTACTAATAATATATATAATTGTAGAAAAGAAATAAAGTTTTACTCAGTGACCCTTTTAAGATCTGTGTTTTAATGCTGTTTTAAATAAAAATTTTATTAAACTAAGATAAATAAAGATGTTCAGCTAAAAGCTCTATCTCCTCTAAATATATCACTTGGACTTAGATTTCCTTTTTTTGCTATTTATGTATATTTTATAAATTTTATTGAATTTATTGGGGTAACATTGCTTAATAAAATTATATGTTTCTGGTGTACAATTCTATAATACATCATCTGTTTATTATATTACTAGAGGCCCGATGCACAAAAATTTGTGCACTGGGGGGGAGGTCTCTCAACCCGGTCTGTGCCCTCTCGCAGTCTGGGACCTCTCGGGGATTGTCCACCTGCTAGTTTAGGTGTGCTGCCCGGGGGATTGGGCCTAAGCTGGCAGTCAGACATCCCCCTGGCAGCCCGGGAGCCATCAGGGCATGTCCACTTGCCAGTGGGGAGCAGACCTAAGCTGCAGTTGGACATCCTTAGGACTGCTGAGGAGGCTGGAGAGGCTCCTGCCACTTATATAGGATAGAGGCCTGGTGCACGGGCGGGGACAGGCTAGTTTGCTCTGAAGGGTGTCCCGGATGAGGGTGGGGGTCCTGCTGGGGTGCCTGGCCAGCCTGGGTGAGGTGCTGATGGTCGTTTTCAGGCTGGCCATGCCCACTGGTGACCCAAGCTCTCAGCCTCTCCTTTTTTTTCCCCCCTGGGATTTATCTTCTATAATTGAAACTTTGTAGCCTTGAGCAGAGACCAGGGCAGGCGGGAAGCTTGGCTTCCTCCATTTCCAGGGCAACTAAGCCTCCTGCTCGCTCCAGCTCTGTGGCTGCAGCCACCTTAGTTGGGTTAATTTGCATACCCGCTCCTGATTTGCTTGTGGCCATGGCTTGTGGGCATGGCTTGAGTGTAGAGGGACAGTTAATTTGCATGTTTCTCTTTTATTATGTAGAATGTGTTCACCACTCCAAGTGAAGTCTTCTTCTATCACCATTTATCCCCCCTTTACCTTCTTCTACCTAACACTACTCCCCTTCCCCCCTGCTAATCTTTATACTGTTGTCTATGTCTATGAGGTGTTTTCTTTGCTTAATTCCTTCACCTTTTTCACCCCCCACAACTCTCCTCCCCTCTGACAGCTGTCAGTTTGTTCTCTGTATTTAATAGTTTGTTTCTATTTTGTTTGTTAGCTTATTTTGTTCTTTAGATTAGTATATAAGTGAAATCATATGGTACTTATCTTTCTCTGACTGGCTTACTTCACTGAGCATAACACTCTCCAGATCCATCCATGTTGCCACAAAAGGCAAGATTTCCTTCTTTTTCACAACCAAGTAGTATTTCATTCTGTAAATGTACCATAGTTGTTTTATCTAATTATCTACTGATGGGCATTTGGGCTGCTTCCAAATCATGGCTATTATAAATAACTAGAGGCCCGGTGCACAAAAATTTGTGCACTCGGGGGGAAAAGGGGGTCCCTCAGCCCGACCTGTGCCCTCTCACAGTCTGGGACCCCTCGGGAGATAACGCCCTGCTGGCTTAGGCCTGCTCCCGGGTGACAGAGGGCAGGCCCAATCCCTGGTCGGGCTCAGAGCAGGGCCAATTGGGGAGTTGGGGCACCGCCTCCGTCACACTCAAGGCAGG
>NW_006299245.1:2986511-2995003 GCF_000327345.1 Myotis davidii | reverse complement strand
TTCTGGCCATTGCTTACAATGTTGCGAATCTGCTGGCTGGAGTCTGGTGGTATTTGTTAAAATGTTCAAACTGCAGGCTCAGAGGCCTGCAGGGCAGGCGGGCAACGTTGGTTTCCTCCGTCACTGAAGCAAGCAAGCCTCATATTAGTTTCAAGCTGCCTGGCTGCCAGCCGCCATCTTGGCTGGAAGTTTATTTGCATATTTCCCTGATTAGCCAATGGGAAGGGCAGCGGTCGTATGCCAATTACCATGTTTCTCTTTTATTAGATAAGGATGCTGCAATAAACATAGGAATGTATATGTTCCTTTCAATGGTGTTTTGGGTTTTTTAGAATATACTACCAGAAGTGGAATCATTAGGTCAAAAAGCAGTTCCATTTTTAATTTTTTGAGATAACTCCATACTGCTTTCCACAAAGGCTGTACCAGTCTGCATTAACACCAATGCTGCACAAGGGTTCCTTTTTCTCCACGTCCTTGACAACATGTTGTTTTTTTTTTTTTAATTTATTCATGGTAACCTTTGTGATAGGTGTGAGGTAATATCTCATTGTGGTTTTAATTTGCATTTCTCTGATGATTAGTGACTTTTAGCATCCTTTTATATGTCTATTGGCTCCAATGTTGGAGCAGTGTCTATTTAGGCCTTCTGCCCATTTCTTAATTGGATTGGTTGTTCATTTTTGTTTGTTTTGGTGCTGAGTTATATGAGTTCTTTTTAAATAAATTTTGGATATTAACTCCTGATCTTATGTATCATTGGCAAGTATGTTCTCCCATTCCATGGGGTTTTTTTTTCTTTCATTTTTTAAAGGTTTCTTTTGCTGTGCAAAACTTTTTAGTTTGATGTAATCTTACCTGTTTACTTTTTTCTTTTTTTCCTTGCCCAAGGAGATATATCAGAAAAAATACTGCTAAGAGAAATGTCTGAGATTTTACTGCCTATGTTTGCTTCTAGGATTTTTATGGTTTTAAATCTAACATTAAGTTTTTAATCCATTTTTAGTTTATTATTGTGTGTGGTGTAAGAAGATGGTATAGTTTCATTTTTTGGCATGTATCAGTCCAATTTTTCCAACATGGACTATTTTTATTCAATTGTATGTTTTTGCTTTGTCAAATATTAATTAATCATAAAGGCACGGGTTTATTTCTGGGTTCTCTATTTTGTTTCATTGATCTATATGTCTGTTTTTATGCCAATACCATGATGTTTTGATTACTATGGCCTTGTAGTATAGTTTGACATCAGGTAGCATGATTCCTCCAGTTTTCTTCTTAGTTCTCAAGATTGCTGTTGCTATTGGGGTCCTTTGTGGCTCCATATACATTTTTGGGATGTTATAGTTCTGTCAAATATATCATTGATATATTGATAGGAATTATGTTGAATCTGTAGATTGCTTTGGGTAGTATGGACCTTTTAATGATGTTCATTCTTCCTTCCCATGAACATGGTATATGCATCCACTTCTTTGTTTCTTCTTCAATTTCTTTCTTTGGTGCCTTATAATTTTCCCAAGTACAAAGTATTTTACACCCTTGGTTAAATTTATTCCTAGGTATTTAATTTTTTAATATAATTGTAAATGGGATTGTTTTCTTAGTTTTCCTTTGTGATAGTTCATTATTAGCATATAAAAATGCAACTGATTTCTGAGCTGTGGCTGGGTAGCTCAGATGGTTAGAATGTTGTCTCAGCACTCCACAGTTGCAGGTCAGATCCCTTCTCAGGGCAATTACAGGAATCAACTAATGAATTCACAAGTAAGTGGAAGAGCAAATCAGTGTTTTTCTCTCTCTCTTCCCTCTCTCTTTCTAAAAAAAATCAATTAAAATGTTTTTAAAATGCAACTGATTTCTGGATATTTATTTTGTATCCTGCTGCTTTACTAAATTCATTTATCAGTTCTTGTAGTTTTTTGTGGGATATTTTGAGTTCTCTATACACAGCATCATGTCATCTGCAAATAATGACAGGCTTACTTCTTCCTTTCCAATTTGGATGCCTTTTATTTCTTCTTATCTGACTGCTCTGACTAGGACTTCCAGTATTCTGTTGAATAAGAGTGATGGAAGCAGACATCTCTGTCTTGTTCCTGATCTTTAGGGAAACACTTTTAGTTTTTGCCCATTGAGGATGATGTTGTCTTTGGGTTTGTCATATATTATTTTTATTATGTTGAATTATGTTCCATTTATTCACACTTTGCTAAGAGTTTTATCATAAATGGGTGCTGGGTTTTATCAAATGCTTTTTTTGCATTTATTAATATGATCATGTGATTTTTATCGTTCATTTTGTTTAGTGGTGTATCACTTTTACTAATTGGCATCTAACCTTGCATCCTCAAAATAAATCCCACTTGATCATGGCATACGATCTTTTAATGTATTGCTATATTTGGTTTGCTTATATTTTTGTTGAGGATTCTAGTACCTATGCTCATTAGGGATATTGGCCTATGACATATTTTTGTAGTGTTTTTACCTGATTTTGGAATTAGGATAATGCTGGCCTTATAAAATGAGCTTGGTAGTCTTTCCTCCCTTTGAAATGTTGGAATAATTTGAGGAAGACAGATGTTAGTTTGTCTTTGAATGTTTGGTAAAATCCACCTGTGAAAGCTGTCTGGTCCAGGACTTTTATTTCCTGTGAGTTTTTTTAAATTACATCCTCAATTTCATTCATTGTAATTTGTCTATTTAGATTTTCCGATTCTTCCTGATTCAGTTTTGGAAGAGTGTACGTTTCTGGGAATTTATTCATTTTGTCCAAATTGTCTGATTTGTTGGCATATAGTTGTTTGTAATATTTCATTACAATCTTTTATTTCATTGGTGTCAGTTGTTCTCCTCTTCAGTTCTGGTTTTATTTATTTGGGTCATTTTTTTTGTTACTTGCTGAGTCTGGTTAAAGGTTTGTCAACCTTGCTTATCTTTTCAAGAACCAGCTCTTGTTTTCATTTATACTTTGTATTTTTTTTAGACTCTATTTCATTTTCTTCCTTCTACTCTGGGTTTTGTTTGATGTTTTTGTTTTTTTTCAGTTCCTTTAACTATAAAGGAACTGAAAAATCTATTTGAGATTTTTCTTCCTTCTTAATGTATATTGCTATGAATTACCCTCTTAGGACTGCTTTTGCTGTGTCTTATAGATTTTGTGTTGTTATGTTTTCATTTTCATTTGTTTAAATGTATCTTTTGATTTCTTCTTTGATCAAAAGGAAGAAAACATTGTGTAGTAACATGTCATTTAACCTCCATGTCTTTGTGTGTTTTTCAATATTTTTCTTGTGATTGATTTCTAGTTTCAGACCATTGTAATCAAAGAAGATGCTTAATGTGATTTCAGTCTTCATGAATTTATTGAGACTTGTTTTGTGGTCTAGTATGTGGTCTATCCTAGACAAGTTTCCATATGCACTTGAAAAGAATGTATATTCTGGTGCTTTGGTGAGAAATGTTCAGAAGATATCAATTAAATCCATCTGATCTAATCTGTCTCTTAAGGCCAACTGTATTCTTCTGGAAGTTCTATCCATTGATGTCGATGGGGACTTTGGTTTCTTTTTTATATCATTGGTTTCTCAGCACATTTTAAAAATGGAAGAAGTGTGACACAGAGATGAAAATTAGACTTCTATTTCGAGTTTATCTCCTCAGGAAAGTGTAATTTATTTGAATGCCAAATAATTAGGAAGCAGTATTGGGGTTAGAACATTTTATATAGAAGAATTGCCATCATAGTAGGATATGGGGTCTTTAAGGTAAAACCAGAAATTTAAGAAATTATTTAAAAAAACCAAACAAGTATGGCTTTGTGTTGGAGAATATAAAAATATTTTTTATTTAATAGAGGCATTGGGTACAGTTACTTTTCACTAAATCAAAACATTAGCAACAACAGAGGGTTGCAGCCATTAGTAAATATTTCTTGAAGTGGAATATTTCTTTTAAACTAATAGAGATAATAGGATATCATTAGAGTTATTGGGTATTCATGTGCAGTTATTTTCAAATTACTTTATGACTACTTACTGATTATCCTTCAAGGACAGTCTGTTGTTCTCCATTCATTGACTTGAACATAAAATACTTTGCACTGGCCCTAGTGGAATTCACAATTTGTGGAGGATAGTCAACCTGGCAGTTGCATGTAAGGGAAATATGGCTCACTTGTTGGAAAACAGTTATCACTATTTCTCTTTTCCCAAAGTGGTGAAATTACAGCTAGCATAAATGCCAAGCCAGTGCCATACTGTGAGCACGCATTCTCTGCACCTCAGCCAGCTAGCTCTTATTCTCTCAGTTTTGCCATTGATTGGATGACATTAAGATTTGGGACTTAAACAAAAGGAGCCTAATATGCAGAAACTGTTGAAAAATTTCTAGCAGAATTTCTTTCAAATGTATTAAATGGGACGTCACAATACATTTTAGAGTTCTATCTTTGTCCTTTAGCTTCAATGTAAATTTTTCCATTGTGGAAATGCTTTAAAATTGAAGAGTTAGACCAGATGGCATTTGAGAATCTTGTGGTTCTAAAACTATGATGAAGATATCTTGTGGAACTTGGTACTTTTTAAATAAAATATGTTTGTATCGATTTTAAAGAGAGGAAGGGGGAAGAAGAGAGGATAAAAACATCAATGATAAGAGAGGATCGTTGATTGGCTTCCTCCCAAATGCCCCCTATTGATGATCAAACCTGCAACCCGGGCATGTGCCACGACTAGGAATCGCATGATGACCTCCTGGTTCATGGGTTGACACTCATCCACTGTGTAGCACTGGTCTGGCCAGTTTTTGTTGTTGTTTAGTTTAAGAGTTCAACACCATACAATGATCCTCAAGGCTCTCACACTACCCCTTTCATCTCCAGCCTTAGCTTCTACTTCTTTGTCCCTTGTTACCCACACTTCAGCCACACCTACCTTTTCAAACTTCCTCAGGTCTCTTCTCAAACTTCACATATCAGAGATGCCTTCCTTGTCCACCTTACCTAAAAGAGCAAAATAATTTCTCTACCAATGTCATTCTCCACCCACATAGCCATGTCACCATCTGAAATATTAAATGTTTATGGGTCTAATTTTATCTCCCTCTGGTAATGGATAATGTCTGTTCCTTGTCTGGATTCCCCTACTGACCACTCCCCAGTGCTTCTGTCTCCCTCGCTTGGGGACATTGTCTCAGGCCAAACAGGAGCTGCCTTTCAATGAGGCCATGCTACCCCACGCCAAGAGCACACAGGCCTAGCCCCTTCCCTCATGGGGCAGCCAACTGTGCTGCCGTTGCTACTTCACATTTTTCTCAATGGGATCTATTTGAAGCCTGTCTTCAGTGAAGTCTGAGTTATTGCTTAGATCTTACCTCTCCTGCCAAATTCTACTCCCTCCATTTATTTTCTTGTGAGAGAACTTTACTATTGGATTGCTTGCTCAAGAATTCACACCTCAGGCTCTGTGTCTATGGAACTTGACCCAAGACACCACTCTGGGATATAAGCTCCCTGAGGTTAGACAATGAGTCTCCTTTATTCACTGCTCTATTTCCAGCACCGGGACACTGCCTGACATATGTAGGTGCTTAAATTATTTTGAATGGCTGTGTTAGTCTTGAGGGCTCTAATTATTTGAGGTAGAGCAACACTCTAGTCTAGGGGTGGGCAAACTTTTTGACTCGAGGGCCACAATGGGTTCTTAAACTGGACCGGAGGGCCAGAACAAAAGCATGGATGGGGTGTTTGTGTGAACTAATAGAAATTCAAAGTAAACATCATTACATAAAAGGGTACTTTTTTTTTTTTTTTTTAAGTTATTCATTTCAAACGGGCCGGATCCAGCCCGTCTTAGGTGACCCCTGTGAAAGGGTCGTTCGATCGCCAAAGGGGTCGCGACCCACAGATTGAGAACCACTGCTCTAGGTTATTTGAGTATACAATTTGCACTGAATAAAACAAACAAACAAACAAACAAATAACAATTCCATCTACCATTTTCACCCTTCTCACTTGCAAGCATCTTAAAATTCAGTCAAATAGAGGATCATTAACCTAAATATTTTGTTAACCAACATTGAATTTTCTGCAGTTCTAGAATGATTTAGGCTAGAGGTTAACAAACTGTGCTCTGTGGGCCAAATCCAACCCTCTTTTGTGTAGCTCACAAAATCAGAAGGCTTTCACATTTTTAAATCATTGAAAAAGATAAAAAGAAAACTTTTAAGTCATGGTACATGGGAACTGTATTTAAATTCCAGTGTTTATGACTAAAGTTATATTGAAACACAGCCATGATCATTGATTTATGCGTTGTCTATGTTTGCTTCCATGCTACAAAGGCAGAGTTTCTTAGTAGCTGCAACAGAAACTGCATATCTGGGTGAGCAAAAGTAGGTTAATAATAACAATAACTAATATGAAAATTAATAAATAAGTAATAATACAAGAATAAACTATTTTGTGTACTCACAATTGTAAACCTGTGTATGACCTTCAAAGCCTAAAATTTTTCTATCTGATCCACTGCAAAAGAAGTTTTCTGACCCCAGATTTAAATTTCCAATTTGTCCCACTATCTTTGGATTCTGAGAAGCATCACCAGGTCATGAAATGTCTTTAGTACATCAAGGGCTATGATGCCATTCCTTGCCACGTCATCATTTTCTGATCTCTTCAATTTATGACAAACTTTACTGTTTCCTGGTGGGAAGTTAATCTTTTCCTGGTTGCCATCTCCTACTTGTCCAGCTAGTAATCTTTCTTAGTTATCCAAAGATCCACAACTCGGAGTACATTTGCTGTCTTACCCAGAAAAACATCCCCAGCATAGGTCTTGCTAACGTGGCATTTTGCTTCTAAGAGTTTTTTGTGATTTAGCAGGTGCAACTTTTAAAATCCTTTATTCCAGAAGAAACTACTTTTTTAGCAGCATTCCTTCTAACATGCATTGCTTAAAGAACAGGTCTCTCCCCTCCCCGCTACAAACAGTGTACAGAGGACAGAATGCTTATGTGTGTGTATGTGTGTGTGTTGGTGCTTTCCAACTAAGAGGTAGTTTATTATCTAGTTGAAGATCTGTTAGGAGGTAAAAAATAGAATTTAAAACAATAATCATGGATTACACTTGATATAAAAAATGAATTTCACCTGGCCGGTGTGACTCAGTGGTTGAGCATTGACCCATAAAGCAAGAGATCCTCAGTTTGATTCCTGGTCAGGCACATGCCTGGTTATGGGCTCAATTCCCAGTAGGGAGAGTGCAGGAGGCAGCCTGTCAATGTCTCTCTCTCTTTCATCGATGTTTCTATCTCTCTATCTCTCTCCCTAAAAATCAATAAAAACATATTAAAAATGAATATTTTGGCAGTTATATCAACTATGTTATGATTTAGTTATCTCGGTTGGCAGTTAGACCATAGTTCTAATGAGTTGAAAAGAATAAGCTTATTTCCTGCTTAGGCAAATTAACTTTATGCATTTTTCTGGACACACAACTTCAATTTAGTGACATATTTTGTTGGTCCAGCTCTTTGTTTGCATTGAGAATAAAGCAATAGAGAAGATACAACCAATATAATTCAAGTAAATAACTTTTATTCACATTCTAGAAGAAAACATTTTATGCTAGAAATTCATATTACATTTTATGAAACTTGATTATATGTACAGAAACTCAGTGGTAAAATTAAAGTCATGACAATTAAGGTCATGACAATCAGTTAAGGCCATGATAATCAATACTAAAACCAAATATTTGGAAACTATACAGATGTTAAATATTATTACTTTATTTACTTAATAAATCTATTAGATTTATTAAAGAAAAACATTTCTGGCTCTTCCTAAAGTTTTTAACTGAATTGTCAGTTAAAATTTATTACTTCCATAGAAATTTTAAAATTGTGTTTTTATCTCTGTGAAAAATACTTTGGAATTTTGATAGAGGCTCTGTTGAATCTGTATATTACTTTAGACGCTCTTTTCTAACAATATCAATTATGTTGATCCATGGGCACTGTATATCTTCCCATTTATTTATGTGTTCAATTTCTTTCATCTATCTTATAGTTGTTAGTGCAGAGATCTTACACCTCCCTAGTTAAATTTATCTATTAGTATTTTATTGTTTCTGATGCTGTTGTAAATGTGATTATTTTCTTTATATTCAGACAGTTTATTGTTACTATATAAAAATGCAATTGATTTCCATATGATGATTTTGTATCCTACAACTTTACTAAGTTCATTTGTTAGTTCTAATTGTTTCGTGATGGAGCCTTGAGGGTTTTCCATATCCAATACCATGTCTTTCATAAACAGAGACTACTTTTTTCTTTCCAGTTTTCATGACTTTATTTTGGTTTTTGACTAATTGCTCTGTCTAAGACTTCCAGTGTTATATTGAGTAGGAGTGGTGAAAGTGAGTTTATATATATATCTTTATCTCTTGATTTTTACCCTATATTTTATTAAGGTAGTATATCAC
>NW_006299245.1:2984643-2986400 GCF_000327345.1 Myotis davidii | reverse complement strand
TGCCTCCCATTCACATCCTGACCCAGGATGGAACCTGCAACCTGGTATTTGGCCTGATCCATAATCAACCTGAGCCCTTTTGGTGTACCAGAAAATACTCCAACCAACCGAGACACACTAGCCAGATTAGTATCACATTTATTGTGTACGGTGAACCATTCTTTCATCCCAAGGACAAATCCCACTTTATCAATGTGTGTGATCCTTTCAATGTGCTATAAAATTTGGTTTGCTAGAATTTCGCATCTTTATCCATCAGTGATATTGACCTGTAGTTTTCTTTTCTTATAGTGTCCTCATCTGGCCCACATATAAGGGTAATTATGGACTCATAAAATGAGTCTGAGAGTGTTCCCTCTGCTTCAGTTTTTAGGAGAGTTTGAAAAGGATTGGCATTAATTATTTTTTAAATGTTTGGTAGAATTCACTAGTGAATCCAGCGTCAAAATAGCCTAAGCACTCTTGAGAATGTTAACAAAATAGGAGAATCACACTCTTAATTTCAACCTATATTGAAAAGCTATGGTGATCAAAACAGTATGATACTGGCATAAAAAAAGAGACACAGAGACAAATGCAACAGAATTGAAACCCCAAAAGTAGACCCGCACATATACAGTCAATAATATTTGACAAGGAAGCTAAGGATAAACAATGGGTGAAAGAATATTCTCTTCAATAAATATTGTTAATAAAAGTAGATATTCAAATAGAGAAGAATGAAATGTACCCTTATCTTGTACCACAAAAATTAACTCAAAATGAAGTAAAAACTTAGGTACAATCTGAAACTGTCTTACTCCTAAATGAAAACTTAGGGAAATACTTCACTAAGTCCCAAAGACTTGACATTGGTCTTTTTTTTTGTCTAAAGTTTTACATATGTGTCCTTTTTCCCTGCTTGACACCCCGCCCCCCAGCCATTCCCACTCTGGGCAAGCCCCCACCGCCCCAGTGGTTATGCTAATATGAATACATATAAGTCCTTTCGTTGCTCTCTAACCACCACCTCCCCCGCCATTTGTCTCTGGATCTATTCTTGTTCATCAAATTATGTTGATCATTATATCCCGTATATGAGTGAGATCATGTGATATTTATCTTTCTGCCACTGGCTTATTTTGCTTAGCATAATGATCTCCAATTCCAACCATGCTGATGCAAATGGTAAAAGTTCCTTCTTTTTTTTATAGCGGCATAGTATTCCATTGTGTAGATGACCTACAGGTTTTTAATCCACTCATCTGCTGATGGGCACTTAGGCTGTTTCCACATCTTAGCTTGAGTATTGTAAATTGTGCTGCTATGAACATAGGGGTGCAATATATCCTTTCTGATTGGTGTTTCTGGCTTCTTGGTATATAGTCCTAGAAGTGGGATCACTGGGTCAAATGGGAGTTCCATTTTTAACTCTTTGAGGAAACTCCATACTGTCTTCCACAATGGCTTTACCAGTCTGCATTCCCAT
Organism: Myotis davidii; assembly: GCF_000327345.1. Taxonomy (NCBI): domain Eukaryota; kingdom Metazoa; phylum Chordata; class Mammalia; order Chiroptera; family Vespertilionidae; genus Myotis; species Myotis davidii. Next base: position 2,984,932 of record NW_006299245.1, on the reverse strand, counting down.
CAGCACTGAAGGAGGGTTCCTTTTTCTCCACATCCTCTCCAGCACTTGTTGTTTATTGATTTGTTGATGATAGCCATTCTGACAGGTGTGCAATGGTATCTCATTGTTTTGATTTGCATCTCTCGGATGATTAGAAGATAAAACCAGTATATCATATGTCTCTCAGGCTTTTGTATGTCCTCTTTGGAAAAGTGTCTATTTAGGTCCTTTGCCTATTTTTTGATTGGATACTTTGTCTTCCTTTTGTTAAGTTGTATGAGTTCCTTATATATTTTGGAAATTAAACACT
>NW_006299245.1:2981296-2982006 GCF_000327345.1 Myotis davidii | reverse complement strand
CTCTTTGAGTTGTAGGAGTAGATAATTTATTAATATTTTTTCTTGTTTTTTTGAGGTAGCCCTGTGCGGCTATGAACTTCCTTCTCAAGACTGCTTTCACTGTGTACCATAGATTTTGGATTGTTCTGTTTTCATTGTTGTTTGTTCCCATGATGCTTTTTTTTTTTTTATCTTTGATCTCTTTGGTAACCAAATCATTGTTTAATAGCATGCTATTTAGTCTCCAGGTATTTCATTTTTCATTGTTTTTATTGTAGTTGATTTCAATTTTATGCCATTGTGATCTGAGAAAATGCTTGATATGATTCCTATCTTCTTGAAGCTGAAGAGACTTTGCCTGTGTCCCAGTATGTGGTCTAGCTTTGAAAATGACCCAATTGCACTTGAGAAGAATGCATATTCTGTGGCTTTGGGGTAAAATGTTCTGAAGATGTCAATTAATTAGCTCTGATCTAGTGAGTCATTTAGGATTGATGTTTCTTTGCTGAATTTTTGTTTAGAGAATTTATCCAGTGGTGTTAGTGGGGTATTAAAGTCCCTACTATGACTGTAATGCTGTCAACCACTCCCTTGATATCCTCCAGAAGCTTTATTTATTTTTTGGATGCTCCCTTATTGGGTGCATATATGTTTACCAGAGTTATAGTCTCTTGTTGTATTGATCCCTTTAGTGTTACAAAGAAGCCTTCATTATTTCTTTTTATGGCCTT
>NW_006299245.1:2962113-2980775 GCF_000327345.1 Myotis davidii | reverse complement strand
TCAGGTTTTCTATTTCTTGCTCAGTTTCCTCTCCTTCTGGGACCCTTATTATGTGAATGTTGTTTTGTTTTGTGTTGTCCCAAAGTTCCCTTAGGCTCTCCTCCTGTTCTTTAAGTTGTTTTTTTTAGTTGCTGCTCTGCTTGGGTATTTTTTCCTACCTTGTCTTCTAGCTTACTGATGTGATCCTCTGCTTCTTCTAGTGTATTGTTGATGCTTTCTATTGTGTTTTTTATTGCAGTGATGTCATTTTTCATACCTTCTTGGTTCTTCTCTTTTTTCCTACCTTGTCTTCTAGCTTACTGATGTGATCCTCTGCTTCTTCTAGTGTATTGTTGATGCTTTCTATTGTGTTTTTTATTGCAGCGATGTCATTTTTCATACCTTCTTGGTTCTTCTTAATTTCCTCTTCGTTCTTACACATATTGTTAAATTTGTCTTCCAATCTTTTCAGTGTCCTTATAACCAGGTAGCTCTGTCTCTCCTGCGTTGACTTAAAGACACAAAATACAACACGACAGGATGCAACACACAGGGCACCAAATACAAATGTATTCACAATACCAATAACCCCAAACAAGGTGACCACCAGAGAAAAGAGAATTAGAGGAGAGAAAAGAATGCAAAAATGATATTGAGAATAGGAAAAAATGTAAGAGAGAAAAGAAAGAAAAGAAGAAGGAAGGGGAAAAAATATATGCATCTGAGGAGAAAACTCCAAAAAACCGACAACTACTCCAAAAAACGCAAATAATAAACAGCCTACCAACCAACGACCAGCTGAATCTGAGGAGGCAGAGCTCTCTCCAGGAGATCTCTGATCTTTCCTTCCATGGATTGCCTCACCAGCTGTATTTAATTCGCCAATTCCAGGTAGATGCTGTTTGATTCAGCTGTTCCTTCTATCTGCTCTGTGAGAAGGCGCAGGTCCCATCGACTTATTCGGTGCCACTTTGTCTCTCCCTGGACAAACTTTTTAGGTACCCATGGCTGGTGAGGCTGGAGTTGTAGTGTTCATGGGTTTTCAGCTGAGGCAGCTGGTCCCTGGGTGATGTGGTTTTAGGTTCCTGGGAGGTATCCGAGATCTCCTTGGTTGAAGGTAAGACTGGGCTTTCAATAACAGCCACTCTCCCCTTTAAGATGGTGTGGTCACTGCAGCAGAGCCAGCCACTCTGGGAGAGATTTCAGCAGTAGTAGAGACTGCCTGGCCAGGGGAGCCTGGTCCATTAGTTCCCAACAGTCCTGTGGAATATAGCTGTCCCTCACTCACAAATACAGACACTTCCCACATATCCACTCACTCTCCTTTCACTCTCTCACTCGCACACTATCTTACAGCCTGCAGTCCTGTTGGCCGCCATGTTGGATCGAGAAACCTTGACTTTGGTCTTGGCTATGATTTTTTGGCTATGACACCAAAGCACAAACAACAAAAGCAAAATAAACAAGCAGGGCTACAGTAAACTGAAAAGCTTCCGCAGAACAAAGGAAACAATCAATAAAATTAAAAGACAACCTATGGAATATGAGAAAATATTTTTAAACCATGTAACTGATAAGGGGTTAATGATGTTCAAAATACATAAGGAACTCATAAACTCAGTTGTAGAAAAACAGTCTGATTTAAAAATGGGCAAAAGACCTGAATAGAAACTTTTCAAAACAAGATATATAAATGTTGAACAGATACATGAAAATGTGCCCCTCTTTAATAAGCATGAGGGAAAGGCAAACATTACACCTATTATCAAAACATACAAGTGATAACAACTATTGGCAAAAATGTGGAGAAAAGGGAACCTTATGTACTGTTGGTGCAAATATAAATTGACATAGGCTTTATAGATAACTGTATGGAGATTCCTCAATAAAATTAAAAATAGAATTACTACATAATCCAGCAATCTCTCTTTTGTGTACAGACCTGAAGTAAATAAAATGTATATCTCAAAGAAATATCTGCATCTCCATGTTTATTATAGAATTATTCACAATAGCCAAGACATTGACACAACCTAATTGTTGACAGATGATGGAGAGGGAGGGAGGGAAGGAGGGAGGGAGAAAGAGAGAGAGAGAGAGAAAGAGAGAGAGAAGGGGGGTATCAATGAGAGAGAGATACATTTGTGATAGGTATGTTATATTTCATATTCCTATTTAACGTTCAAGGGGAACTCTTGAGTATGTAGAATCTAAAAAATTGTATTAATAGAAACTGAGAGCAGACTGGTGGTTACCAGGAATGTGGAGAAATAAGAGGTGTTAGTAAAGGATACAAACTTTCTTAATAAAATAAATTCTGGAGATCTAATAATATGTAGCATGGTGAGAATAGTTACTAATACTGTATTGTATACTAAAATTTTCTGAGAAAATAGATCTTAAATGTTCTCACCAAAAAAGAAAAAAAAAAGAAAAAGGTAAACATGTGAAGTGATGGATGTGTTAACTAACCTTATTGTGGTAATTAGTTCACAATATATACTACTATGTGTTTCAAATAATCACATCCTATAACTTCAACTTTTACACAATGTTATTGGCCAACTATATTTTTAAAAAGCTGGAAAAAATTAAAATTGGTTTATATATCAAGATCAGTCCTATGTAATGAGCTATATGTAACTTGGTAATATACATTTTAGTTTAAACTAGAGGCCCAGTGCATGAAATTCCTGCATTGGTAGGGTCCCTAGAGGCTGCTGGCTGCTGCCCAGATACTCCCTCCATTCCCCTGGCCAGCTTCACCCCCACCCCCTGGTCGAACTCCCGGAAGAACTCCAGTCAGGAGGACAATTTGCATACTACGCTTTTATTATATAGGATCATTTTTTAATTAATAAAAATACAAGCTATAAATAAAATTGTGTACACTTGAAATCTATCTAATATTATTAACCAATATCACCCCAATAATTCAATAAGAATTTATAAAAATAAATAAATAAAAATGAAATATACCAAAATAGAAAGAAAATAGGAATTAAAGACTAATGCATAATGGGGTTTCTTTTTGGGATGATAAAATTCTTCTGAAAATAGTGGTGATAGTTATACAACTTTGTGGATATACTGACAACTACTGACTTTTATACATTAAGAGAGTGAATTTTATGGCATGTGAATTATACCTCAATAAAAATAATAAAAGATAAAAAAACAAGGTAAAATGAATAAAGGATCTACAAGCCATTAACTTCGCTTAAATTCCTGTGAATTATATTACTTTGTCAGTAATTGTTCATTTGTTTTATATAAGTTATATTTTCTTGTCTATGTTTTATACATCCAACTTGCAACGCATTATACATAAAATGTGTGTTTTTATTATTGATTCTAGCATTAAAGTTTATGCTCATAAAGTCTTTGAGCCAATTTTGCATTCTTCTCAGTAATATTACTGCCTTCACCTTAATGTCATTTTTTTTAATGCTGAGACAAAACACAGAATATTTGATCTAGTATACCTAGTAGATTTTATTCACATGAGGTTTGAACATGAAATCATCTGAGAAATTGTTTTATTTATTATCCCCTATTTTAAAAAAATTAAAAATGCTCTCTCTATAAAATTTAGGGGACAAGTATGCATTTAAGAACATTTACCAGATTCAGCTATTACTATGTTGCTATTAATATAATTACTATAATTAAAGTATTATACTTATTATAATAATGTAATTAATATAGTTAAATTCTCTTAATATTAGTAAAGGGGAGGAATACATGAATGAAGATAAAGAGTTCATATTCTTATCAAATATATATACTGTAAAGTGTTTCCAGTAGTACAGCTCTATGTAAAAATTGTGTTATATGGTCTGCTGCATATATTAGGAAATTATGTGCATTTAAGTACCAGAGGTCTTGTGGCAGGCATCTTGTAAGATTAGGGCCAAAAAATGCTTTTATTTCTTCAGCAATTTGACCTCCTATTGCCTTCTAGATTAATAATAAGAATAATGGCTGAGGGAAATTGATAGACTTTTATCTTCATTAACATCTATTGATCATTTATAGATATTTATAACAAATCTTTTATCAATTACCTCTTGTAAATGGTAAGTATTGACATGTGCTCTTGGCATTCCATGCCATGAATTAATGTGTTTTCCTGGTCATTGCCTTTTTCATAAAACAATATCAACTTATATTTCCCTTGGTTCATTGTTAAAATCAAAGAGTCTTCCCCTATCCAGGTACAATATCTCTATGACATCTAGTATGTATCTTTTATGAATGTACTTGCAAAACATAATATGGTCATAGAATATTGTCTGAAGGATTTTCAGAACCTTTGTTTCTTCAGATCCTATATTCTAACTTTTTAAAAATTTGAACAATATAATTTTTTCTCATTTCTCTAAATGTCAACATGCACCAAGCTTGGTCCTCTGTCGTCTCTTTCTACATGGACTCAGGGTGAGCTCATCCAGCCTCATGGCCTTAAATACAATTTGTAGTGGGATAACCCCAAATTGCATTTCCAGCTAGAAAATTTTCCTCAAGGAAGGCTCACATCTTTAACTATTTACTCAATAGTTCCCATCTGACATTAAATAGGAATATGAAATATAACATACCTATAACTCGAAACCCTGATTTTTAACTCCCAGACACCCCAAAATTGCTCATGTAACTGCCTACCAGATCTTTGTAACATATTCAATTTTTTCCCTTGCTTAGGCCAAAATTTATATTTAATTTTCTTTCTCACACACATTCAAACCAGCACTTAATGTTCTTGGTTCTGCTTTCAATACATAGAAATGTATGTGTGCATGTATATATGAAAACACACACACATATTAATATACATATTTCCAATTTCATCTGACCCCTCTATCTCTTTGACCCAGCCTACTCTCCTTTCTGTTTGCTTTTCTCTAATCTCATCGGTACCTTGGATATTCCTCTGAACTCCTCCTGGCATGGTTTCCCCCTAGAGATTTACAGGGATCACTCCTCTTCATTTAAGACTTCACTCAAATGTCATTCTGTTGTTGAGGTCTGTGCCCACCATCCTATATAAAATATCTTCCCTTATCTTTGACTTTTTCATCCATATCCATATGCCTAGCTGCCAAACTATCATTCGTCACTCTTCTTTAGAATATAAGCTTCACAAGAGCAGAGATTTGGTTTTATTCTTTGCTATTTTCCCAGAGGCCGGAACAGAATGAGACACATAGTTAGCACTCAATAAAATTTGATCAATAAATTAATCAGGCTGACCTGAGAGTTAAATTAGACAGCAGGAAACTTCATGACAGTGACATAGGAAATATGCTATAGAATATGAAAACTGGCAAGCCCATGACACATAGCTGACACATAGCTAACACAATTAGGATTTCCAGAACTTGCTAGGAGTAATTGAAATTGGAATGATATAGAATTGCAGAAGTTGGCCTTTCTGAATCAAGGAAATGTTTTCTCTGTTACACACTTTTATTATGACCCTGTCATAACTTCAGACTACGGAATCTGGGGAAAAATGTAAGTTATATGAAGCAGTAGACAATATTCTGTAGATGCAGTTGGCCTGGCTTTGTGTCTTAGTTCTGCTCCTAGCTGTGTGACCTTAAGCAAATTTCTTAATTTTTTTATGTGTCAATTTTTTTGTCTGTCGAATAGGAATAGACATAATGTGAATGTCATAATATTGCTATGAAGATTAAATGAATTAATATCCTTAAAGCTTTTAGTATATTGTCAGTCCTCAAAAGATGTATTGTTTATAATAGTTTCTAATAAATTTGTACTATAATATTCAAGGGAACCATAGAAATACTAATCATGGTTATGTTACACACTGATGAAGTTTGACTTATTAAGTTCCATTATGCACAGAAAAGAGCAAGAAAATGAACAAAGTTAATCAAAGTATTTTAGACTTCCAGAAATGAGCTCTAGTTCTTGCTTTGAGAATAATGACCTTTTGATAAACTCAAACTTGACTTACTTAGTGGGACTTTAGTCAGACCATCACTTCATCATCTCTCTTGGCAATGTGGTTGAAAAATCAAAACATTTAAGGAAGTCTTAGGCTACTGACAGGATAGCACCTCCATGATGCAAGTTAAAGGCTCAATTGGAAGTATAAAAACAGTGATCCTCTCCCCCCCATTAAAAATCTCTGTTTTATTGTGAGAGCCAGAATGAAGGGGCTGAGTCACCCAGTAAGCCACCTGTTAAATCGTGTTTCAACGAACTGTATCTACTTTCAGAATATATTTGAGAGTGGGTTGTTCATTAGTCAGAACTGAAACATTGTGTGGTACTGAAATGCAACCTAGAAACACGACATTTCTATAACTGATACTAACTTATTATTATACCCCTACTCTAAGCTTCTAAATACACTTAGAAGTTTAGTCATCCTGCTTCTAAGGAACGTTCTTATAAACCCAAATTAAAGTCAGTTGGGAAAGACACATGAGCAATTATGGAGTTTCAGCATTTTTTTATTCCACAGAAACAATATTATTTGGGAAGTTCTATTTGAGATCTATCAATAGAAAATATTAAGTACTTTGTATCAAACTATTATAATTGCACCTTTATATAAGCCTCAATACATTCAAACTTGCAAAGTAATTTCTCTGATATCATTTATCGGTTTTTTAAATATTAAAGATGAAAGTGAGACCAATGTAATAACATATAAATGTGTGATATGTATTATAAGGTATGCACATTTTTATACACGTGCATCTAATTTTCACTTGGGATAAAGTGGGACCTTTTTTTAAAAAAATGTTTTTATTGATTTTAAAGAGAGAAGAAGGGAGAAGGACAGAGAGATAGAAACATTGATAGGCTGCCTCCCACACACCCCCACAGGGTATCAAGCCTGCCACGTGGGCATGCATCCTGACTGGGAATCGAACCGGTGACCTCTTAGTTCATGGGTCGACGCTCAACCACTGAGCCACACAGGCCAGGCAAAGTGGGACCTTTTAAAATTTGATACTAAAAATAAAAATTCTGAGTTAAAAATTGATTGTCTATAAAACAGCTAAAGATAAACATATAGCCGAAACCGGTTTGGCTCAGTGGATAGAGCGTTGGCCTGCGGACTGAAGGGTCCCGGGTTCGATTCCGGTCAAGGGCATGTACCTGGGTTGCGGGCACATCCCCAGTGGGGGATGTGCAGGAGGCGGCTGATCGATGTCTCTCTCTCATCGATGTTTCTGACCCTCTGTCTCTCTCCTTTCCTCTCTGTAGAAAATCAATAAAATATATTTTTTAAAAAAAGATAAACATATAAAAGATAACATGCATATGATAAATTAGAAAAACATTTGCAACTGAATTATTTGACTACTTATATTAAGTATTTTAAAAATATTAATAGATCTTAGAAATCAATTCATAGCAATTTAACTTAGGGGAATATCTGGAAGAAACAACCAGGCAATTGATCAAATATCTAAGTACAAGGATGTGAATCAAAATATTGTTTATAATTGTATAAAATGGTCCTAATCTACATATCCAACAATAGGGGATTTGACAACCAAGTCTGGTATATTCAAATGGTGGACTACCCTGTACCCATTAAAATATATGCTGCAGAGATATGCTTATGGACTTTGAAACTGAATATGCATACCATCAGTCTGCTAATGGTAGTCTGTTAATGGCAAGTAGGTTTTTGCTCTCCTGGGTGTATGCTCCACAGAGGGAAGTCCAACAAGAAATAACTATGCACATAAATTAACAAGACACCTTCAAATTTGTCGGTTGTTCTGAAGGAAAGGAGGGGATAATTTTTGCATTAGGGGAAATAATGAGCACTTAGAAAGGGAACTTTGGAAAGATGTTTGAACTGAGACCTAAATGAAAATAAAAACCTAGTTGTGAGGCCTGAGGAACATAGTCTTTCAGGGAGAGGGAACAGCATGAACAAAGATTATCAGGCCAGAAGAGGGTTGCAGGAATAGAGCAGGATGAAGACCTATGAGATGGGGGGACCTGAGCAGTGAGAAGGGGGGTGAGAAAAAAAGAAGTCTGAGATGCTAGTAGTCTAAGGGCCCTGGTGGTTCATTAAAATAAATAAACAAACAAACAAAAAGTAATCCTAGTGCAATGTATGAATTAAGCAGGACTTATAGTTATAAAAATAATAAAGCAATTTAATTTTTTTGTTAATCCTCCCCTGAGGATATTTATTCCATTGTGTTGTTTTTTTCTTTTTAGACAGTGGAAGGAAGGGAGGGAGAGATGAGAGAGATAGAGAGAGAGAGAAACATTAATGTGAGAGAAACACATCCATTGGTTGCCTCCTGTACACACCCAGACTAGGGCAGGGGATGGAACTTGCAACCCAGGTATGCGCCCTTGACGGAGAATCAAACCTACAACACTTTGGTGTGTGCATTAATGCTCTAACCAATGAGCACACTGGCCAGGCTTAAAACAATTTTATTTTTAAAATTACCTTGCCTTGAAAGATAAAAATTCAGATAGAATCTTTAGTATTGACTTCCTAAAACAACACTGCCTGCCTTCTCTAACAGTTTAACAGGTAATCTGGTTCATTGAATCACAGTTAATTGTAAAACTTTCAAAATTAGCAGAAATCTTCCATTAAGGGCCCAGTGATTATTTGTGACCTGATTTGTTATTAGGGACAGAATGCCATTACTATGTAATCTCATGCATTTTAACAGCTGTGTTATTCCCAGTCATTTAAAGAATGCTATAAACTGAGTCTCTTATATTAACACAGTAGAGTAACAATCCATTTTATTTTAAGACACTTCACAGAAATTAGTGGAATTATGTGATTAGTTTAATGTTATTAAATACCACTATAGCTTCATGTTAACTCAGCAAAATAAATATTAGATGTAATTTTATACAAGAAGTAATTTCATCAAAATTACTTCAAAAAACATGTCATATGAGGTTCATTGACTTATAAGAAATTTCTAAATGTATTTTTCTTAATTTTACAGCAAATTTTCAATGGATCCCCAAATCTTTAGTTTTAACAAATAGGTATTGACAATTTAAAGCCATTTTCAATTTGATTCCAGATTATGTTGTCATCTTCTGTACTTTTATATTTCTTAAAATTAAAAAAGTAAAGATAATCAATGAATATGTTGCTGTGTACATTTCTACTTGATGTTCACAGTTTGATTTTATCTTTAGTTTTAACATATACAAAATTCTATTGGAAATCAGAAGATTCAATTGAAGGGATTATACATGAATCAGAAAAATAAAGAATTTTTGTGAGTTGATTTTCTAGGGTTGAGAAATAACAGAAGTAACACAATAAATAGCTCATTTAAAAAATGAATATGGTTATGAAACTTTCCTCTAGAGTAGCACAATATTGTAGAATCTTTTCATGTTTAATTAAAATTATGAAATATTGTTTATGTAGGTGAAGCCCCATTTTTAATGCTTTTTATATGTGTATGAAAATACAACTATTCTATATAATGCTGGATTAAAAATTTAGTCATTACAGCTAGAACTGGTGAGCCAGTGAGAGTGGCAGAAAATAAAGGTGGAGGAGTAGGCAAGGTGTGGGATTGAGCTGAGATTTGTAGGCCACAATAAGGAATTTTGGTTACTTAAGATATTTTGAATAATGAAGGGCATGATTTAAACTTAGCAGAGAAATCTACAGAAGTAGATGGAGAAGAGCCAGAGGGCATATGGAATAAAAATAAGGGGGGCATTATAGGAGAGTCTATGATAGAAGATAGTGGCTTAAGCCAGAATTGTTGCCATGGCGATGAAGAGAAGGTGACTATTTTGGATTTGAGGAATACTTATTGAGGGATAGGATGTGAGGATTGCGGAAGGGTGAAGAGTGAATAATGATTAGCAGTTTTTCTCCTTTGTAACTTGTGGGTGTTAGAACTTTTTTTTTTAGATGGGAAGACTAAGAAATGCTGTGGGTATGAATTTTCAGGAGATACAAACATCTTGTCCATAACAACAACCATTTAGAGTTTCATTTTTGGAGGATACCCCAAAGAATTAGGAGTATATCCCAGGATTTGTAATGTCCTCGGATCCTTCCCTCCCCTAAAAACCCTTTGTAGCTTTCTACGGCCCTTTGGCTAAAAAAACAACACTGTGATTTAAATATCCCGGGGTTTTGAAAAAGTTATCAACAAATCCAGGAAATGCTACTGACATGTATTAAAATGGATTTAAATAATTGGGTGATGCCAACATGATTGGCTGTCCTGGAGTGGTGGTAATTGAAGCCAGATTGGAGTGGAGGAAGTACAGTGGAGGAAACTAGTAGACACAGTGTTAAAAGTTTGTAGTCAGTGGCAAGAGAGAAAAAAAAAATTATCTTCCTGTGTGCCCAACACCTATTTTAATTTTAACCGTTTGTGGGGTATTTTTGTTGTTGTTTGTTGGTTGGTTTTGCCGCATTTGCTTTACATCTTATTAAGAAGTACATTAAGAATTAAAGTCAAACTTTACAAATGCTATTGCATGAAGAACTACATCAGCTTGCAAAATCTGTGCTAGAGTGTGACACTGGACAAGAGTAGCCATTTGTGTTGGGTGTGGGTCTCCGAAAAAGAAACTACACCCCAAGTGTTTGCCATTCACCCTCTTCTTCATATTCTTATCTAGCAACCAGCTGTGGTTGGGTATCATTCCATGCACCAAAAGGTTGCCACTTTGATCCCCAGTCAGGCCACATGCCTGGGTTGCAGGCTCGACCCCCCAGTGTGGGGTGTGCAGGAGGAAGCTGATTAATGATGTTCCTCTCTCATTGATGTTTCTATATCTCTATCCCTCGCTCTTCCTCTCTCTCTAAAAATCAATGAAAACATTTTAAAATTATAAAATAAGAAAAGGGCTTCAGGAAGCTGTTCAAAAGAAGACTTTTATAGGCACAAGGGAGTGGGAACAAAGAAAATAAATGAGGCAAAAAGTCTGGTTGGCTATTGTAGGTTACTTTAGGTGCTGGTAGGGGTCTATATTATAGCAATAGTGCTGATTAGGTAATCCTATATAATAAAAGGCTGATATGCAAATCTACTGCACGGAGGAATGACCGGTTGCTATGATGCGCACTGACCACCAGGGGGCAGACACTCAACACAGGAGCTGCCCCCTGGTGGTTAGTGCCCTCCCACAGGGGGTGCACCTCTCAGCCAGAAGCCGGGCTCACAGCTGGCGAGCACAGCGGCGGTGGCAGGAGCCTCTCTTGCTTCCATGGCAGAGCTAAGGATCCCCGAGGGTTCCTGGACTGCGAGAGGGTGCAGGCTGGGATGAGGGACTCCCCTCCTCCGAGTGCATGGATCTTGTGCACCAGGCCTCTAGTTCCTGATAAACTGGTTTAATACTGATACCCCAAACAGCAAGCTGGATTGGGTTCTTGTCCCACAAACTTTGAAGAATAAATTTTGCAGACAAAGAATTTTAAGCAAAAGTGTGGAAATTTATTGTAGGCACATAGACAAACTCCCGCATGGCCAGGGATTCCCAAATGGGTAACCAGTGAAGTCTCTTTGTCTAAGGGTTTATAAATGCGGACAGCTTTTTTGACTATACATGCTTGTTTCTAATTGGACCCTTCCCCATTTTATGCCCCCGGTGCTTTTCCTAATTGACCACTTTCTCCTTTTCCCTGCATAGCATCAGTTTCAAAGTTTCAAAGTTCACCCAGGGCCCCCCTCTTCTTCTTCCCCTTATCTTGTAACATTCTCTGTCCTCTGTGTAAATAGGGTAAACAATCTGGTGGCTCCCAGCTCAGCCCGTCACGTATGCAATCCTGTCCCATAGATCCCTCCTTATCTGCCTCTCCTGTCACTAAATTCTTTCAAATACTGCAGTATCCTTTCAACAAAGGATATCATTGTTTTCTAATGCAATATAAAATATAACAATCAACTTTCAAATAGAAGCGAATAAAGTAATTTTTTTCTGATTCATACAACTAAGAAGACTAGATAGAGTGAAAATAATGGGATCTTTAATCTTTGTACATTCTCCGTCCCCCAACAACCATTTCGCAGTGTATTACCAAATGTTACAGAAATAATTTTACAACAAAGGAATGTGTACATGCCTAACAACTGTATTAGTTCCCTATTTTCTTCTTTGCTGACTCCTTATCCATAGCCTACATGCAGATTATAAATATACTCAGACCTTGCTCGTCCTACAAAAACAAACCTCCTTTGAAAGAAATGCAGATATTTATTCCCAGACACACTGAATCAGAAACTTTGGATGAGGTATGGGATCTGCATTTTTATCAGCTTTACAAGTTATGTATGTACACAGAAATTTGACATTTGCTTAAGATGTGAAATTAGCAGGAGATTGAATAGATGTGATGGAGAAAAGAATCATCCAAGGTTTCTCAAAGTCTGACCTGCATGATGAATGGTGTCATTAATTGAGGTATGAAGTACAGTTGAGAAGAAAAGTGAGGACTCTGGGGTACATTATATTTGAGATTTTCCAGTGACAATAAGCACCAGGACAGATAAATATTTAGGAATCACCAGTATATAGTGTGGGGCAAAAGTAGGTTTACAGTTGTTCCCGTGGAAAATAATACAATACTTAATAAATAATAATACAAGAATAAACTCTGTTTCATGTACTCACAACTGTAAACCTACATTTGCCACACCCTGTAGGTTATTGGTGGTGGTTGTAACTCTATGAATGGATGAGATCATCTAAAGGTATCACAGAATAAGCAGACAGATGGGTCAAGGGTTGAACCCCAAGGAATACCAGCGTCAGAAGAGTTCAGATAGAGAGGCATCCATAACACACAACACAATATATTGATGATGTACTATAGAATCATAACCTTGAAACTCGTATATTCTTGTTAACCAATGCCAACCCAATAAATATAATAATATTTTAAAAAAGGAAATCTGAAGAGTGGTCAAAGAGGAATAGGAGTAGAACTAAGAGAAAGTCCAATATTTTATGGAAGACAGTTTTATGGATTAAAATTTCAAGAAGTGGGGATTCAACTTTGCTTTAGTAGTATTGATAGCTAATAGGAATTTAATTTAACAACATATTGAGATCATTGTGCCCTTGGCAAAATAGAATTCAATAGGATTGTGGAAGCAGAAATAGTCTGGAATTGTATGATAAATAAAAATATGGAGAGGAAAATGTATGTTACTTCTTCTAGAAGGTAGATTAAAAAGAGGAGAGATGGACATATCTGGAGGATGGATCAGGGCTAAGAAATGCATATTCACAAACAATAATTAATACTGTTTAAAGTTATGAGGGAAAAATATGGTGATAAAATACACTAAAATAAAACTTTTACATATGGAATCATCATTTATTCCAATAATCTATGTTTTTCTTTTGTTTGCCTTTAACCTACATCAATTCTAGTATTCAAAGAAAATATTAACTTTTGTTCTAGAGTATATATTTCATATTTTTAACGTAGTATATTCTTGACAGGTGCTTATAATACTACTATAAAAAAGTAATTTTGCCACTACACAATTTTTCTAACATAAAATAGCCATGATAATGTTTTAAACAACTTTAAATCAAGAAAATATTTCTGCAAAGCTCATGTTTATCCAAACTTAAAATCATTAAAAAATAATGTTCAAACATTATGCTTATTTTTTTTAAGTATATTTTATTGATTTTTCACAGAGAGGAAGGGAGAGGGACAGAGAGCCAGAAACATCGATGAGAGAGAAACATCCACCAGCCGCCTCCCGCACACCTCCCACTGGCGATGTGCCCGCAACCAAGGCACATGCCCTTGACCGGAATCAAACCCGGGACCCTTCAGTCCGCAGGGCGACGCTCCAAACCGGTTTTGGCAATTATGCTTATTTTAACCATATATATAATGAATACCACAGTAGGGTATGCTGAACACCGACAATTTTTAAACTGCTATTGAAGCAAATCAAATTCAAGTCACTATTCAAACATTAATAAAAGCTAAAGCAAAGTCAATTGAGTAGTGACTTCATACCCTATATACCACTTTTAGTAATTCTTAAATCCTATAATGTTTTATTTCTGAAGTCTTTCTGTGGTTTCATTGTAAGTCTATGGCCTGATTATGCATATTTTTTGATAGTAGACTATATTATCTAAAGGTGTTTCTGGATGAATTCTCTCATGAATAGCAAATATCTTAGCTCTATCAATATATATATATATATATATAAAGCCAGAGGCCATAACGTCGTCACGACCATAACATCCTAACGACTGGTCGCTATGACACCCACTGCCGCCAGCAAACTGGCTTGATCCGGGCCAGACTTCCCCCAACACCCCAATCAGGGTGGCCAGGCTCTAATCAATTAGTGGAAGTAGTGACTGGCGAGCGGGTGGAAGGTAGACCTCTTGGTCCCTCCCCCTGACCCGCTGGCTCTGATTGATCAGGGGATGGCTAATGGGGAAACAAGAGTGAGTGGTGTGGCAGGGACTGGCTAGCGAGTGAAAGGCAGACCTCTTGGTCCCTCCTCTAGGCCCTCAGGATCCAAACGATCGGTGGCAGCGACAGGGCAGAACTGGGGACTGGCGAATGGGCAGAATATGGCCCTGATCGCAGGCTAGGCCTAGGGACCCTAACTGCGTACAATTTTGTGCACTGGGCCTCTAGTTTATAATAAAGTCCCTTGTGCTCAAATGTACTTTATTACAATATATGGTCATTGTCATGGAACATGCAACAGGTCACTTATATTCAGTATATTCAAAGCCACTACTTTAAAGGTGAAAATTAATTAATGTTTCCACTAACTCTCCGTGTGTATGTGTCTGTATAAGTATCTCTTATCAATGTTTCTAACTCTCTATCCCTCTCCCTTCCTCTCTGTAAAAAATCAATAAAATGTATTTTAAAAAAAGAAAAGGACTAGGTAAGTTGAAATTAATAATGTGTAAAATGCACATTACATACACCCTCCACAAGCACAGGGAATGATAAAAGTTATACAAATTAATTTCAATTAATTAATTAAATTTAAAAAGGATTTGTCTCAATTTATAAACAAAATGCTTCTCCCTCAGTTTCTACATCTTCATATTCCTTTTTTGGTGCTTTATCCACAGCCATTCTACATGAGGAAGCCTCCTTTCTTAGAAATAAATATTTTCAGTTCTTGGCTTACTAAATCAGAAACTCTCAGAATAAGGCCTGGAATCTGCATGTTTGTCATCTTTATGTGTCTTTTCCGGTAACATTCATGTAGATATATTTTATGTGGCATTAACAATGTTGCCCAACAAATTTATTTGAATGGACTTATTTTTATCATTTTGGTTGTAGTATTCTGTACTTCAGATTCCAAACACCATATATAAATAAAAAAAATTATAATGTCAACTACTTCCTTGATTGTTCATTCTAGCCTGATTTGAATTGAAAGAGCATATTCTCTCAGTTATTCAGTTGTGTTTGTTGAGTGCCCATCATATGTAGACATTGAGCCAGTTGCCTGGAAATTGAGTGGTGAACAAAGCAAAAAGTCTTGGCCTTGAGGAAATATGCTGGGTTATAAGGAAAAGAAACAACATAAGTGTATTTGTAACATTTTAGAAGTTTCTCTATTGATTGATTTTCATTTCACTAAAGAGAACCTATGTTGTCTTGCAGTTTCTGAATTAATGTTGTTGTTTTTTTATGTTTTTTTTAAATATATTTTATTGATTTTTTACAGAGAGGAAGGGAGAGGGATAGAGAGTTAGAAACATCTATGAGAGAGAAACATTGATTAGCTGCCTCCTGCACACCCTTACTGGGGATGTGCCCACAACCAAGGTACATGCCCTTGACTGGAATCGAACCTGGGACCCTTGAGTCCGCAGGCTGACACTCTATCCACTGAGCTAAACTGGTTAGGGCCTGAATTAATATCTTTGATAAAAAGTGGTATAAATTTTCCTCCTCTGGATAATCTAAGTCTATAGTCAATAATGTTATATACTTACGGACAGATTTCTTTTGTTTTCTCTTTTTTTTAGCTGAAGTGGTCTGTAAAACTCTTCATAATTATAAACATGAATTATTTAATTTCCCTTCCCTTCCATTCCCTCCACTCCCCTCCCCTTCCTGCCCCTCTCCTTCTCTTCCCTTTTTTCCCTTCTCGCCCCTCCCCTTCTCTTCCCTTTTCTTCCCTTCCCTTCCCTTCCCTTCTTCTCCAGCTAGTTGGATATATGTCTCTAGTCTGAGTTGAGAAGTTGTTGCAAGGGAAAAGAACTGTAACTAGACTAAATAATTATGTTTTGTAAATGTTTTTAAATAATTTAGTATAATTTTTCATAACATTGTATGGTATAAAATTTAGTGAATTAGAATAGCCTAAGGTTTTAAAAATAATTACTAAGAAATTACTTCATTTGGAGTGTACACTGAGAAAGACAGGGAAAGATATCTTTCTTTTTATATTTAATTTACTGTATAATTAAAACATATTCAATATTAAATTTATAAATTTGAGGAAAATTTGCATTTCCTATGTAAGCCTTCCACTTTTCTATTAGACAATGTCTATCTATGATTCATTTCAACAACAAAATGATACTAGGTTCATAATAAACCCGGATATAAAAATGAAATCTTCTACTTTAACATGCAAAAACTTTTTTACTTCTCAAGAGACAAAACCAAGGTCAAAGGTAGAACTTTATTTCCTTTTAAGTGTATGAGGTTTAAGGATAAAAGAGTATCTTTTCATCTAGTGGAGAAAAACATAGAAGGAGATCAAATAAAACAGGACTAATTGGATCCCATTTTATTGCCTATTTTTTTAAAAAAGTCCATAAAATCTTTAATTCCTTTACTGAAAGAGCTCATGATATGGATTGAAAAATTGCTTGATCTTGATCAAAAATAATCTCTTAAGAAATGGAAGTATAGTAACGTGTATGATAAATGAAAATTTTTGCTGAAACCATTATATACACATATACTTAAAAGAGGTCCTGCTTATTAATGGGCTCCTATTAAACCTGTAAAAATATTATGAGATCTGTTAACCTTGGTTTACGTCTCTCCTTTAGAAGAGAAGCATGTTTGCTTCATGGTTTTGTAAGTCAAATATGCAAGGTTGAAATAGACAAATGTGCAAGATGTCAGACTTTTTCCTCACTGTTTGCTAATTCACAATGTCTGCTGATGAAAGTGGGATACAGCATCCTTTGTGATTGGATTATGAGGGTGGAGAGCATGTAAGCCATACACCTGGTAGAAAAACTGAAAAGCCAGATTTTCCCCCATACCCATATTAATTTAAAATTTAAGACAAAACAAATCAAAAGAAAATTGAAATAATTACTATTGCTACTTAGCTGCTCTCAGCTAACCCTTGTTTGCATTTACTATGTCTAGTCAATTACCCTCCCAACAACCATGTGAGATATGTACTGACACAGAATTTTTGGACTGGAGCCTGGATCCTTTGTCCCCTGGAGTCAAAGAATGAATCCACGGACAGAAAAGTGGTATAGCAAAGGTGGAGATTTATTCAAGAATAAGTACAGACTCCCACATGGGGAGAGGGAGAGAGTCCCATAAAATGGACTACCAAGGAGGGAGGGGGAGAGAGTCCCACTGAGTTCCTTTTCTCTAAGGCTTATAAAGGCTGCAGATCCTGGTGCCTTGATATTCCCTCAGATTGGTCACTGATCCCTTAGACTGGGCTCAAAGTTTGAACCTCACATGGCACATGTGAGGTCCTCCCCTCTCCTTATTGTTTTTCTATTCCCTTTGGGCTTTCTTCTTTTCCTTCTGGATGAAGGGCTTCCATCTCTTTATTTTGTAAATATAGACCTTTTGCTGTCCCCAGCTCCCTCATTCTATGGAAATGTACCTGTTGCAGCTTTTCAGCTTCCCCTATTCTATGGAAATATACCTTCTGCTGCTCTGCAGCCCTGTGCTTCCTCCATAGTCTCCTTAAGTTCTAAAATTTCCTAAACCTGTCCTATTTTACCTCTAAAATTCCTGTTTCAGCACTATTATTATACAAGTTTTTTACATGATACAATAAGCATAGAAATGTTAAGTAATTAGCCTAAGTTTACATATCTAATCAGTGGCAAAGTCAGGATTCAAACCTAGATACCCTGCCTCTAAAGCTCCAATTGTAATCAAGCTATACAGCCCAGGTATTAATACTAACATTAAACTACAGGACACAACCACTATATGTTGAAATTAAATTAGCTTCCTCATTGATTTTCTGATTCCCAAATTCTTTATAAATTCCTTTCTCTCATTGTTGGAAACCCTGCTTGTTCAGACAATTGTATAACAGCACTGGGAATTAGGAATGAGGTCAGAGAGTTGCCTAAGGAAATCAGAGTTGGGTAATATAAAATGCAAAACCATTTAGAAGAAGCAGAAATCTATTGATAATGTAGTGGCGATCATTGGTGTGTGGAGTATGTATGTTCATATGAGGCCGGATCATTCATAAACATTCAAATAAATGGGGAATTCTTTATATGGAATTATAAGAATATCTTATACTAGCGGCCCACTGCACAAAAAATTTGTGCACTCAGGGAGGGTCCCTCAGCCTGGCCTATGCCCTCTTGCAGTTTGGGACCCCTTGGAGGATGTCCACCTGCTGGCTTAGGCCTGCTCACTGGGGGATTGGGCCCAAGCTGGCAGTCAGACATCCCCATGGCAGCCCGGT
>NW_006299245.1:2957112-2962025 GCF_000327345.1 Myotis davidii | reverse complement strand
ATATAGGATAGAGGCCTGGTGCATGGGTGGGGGCTGGCTGGTTTGCCCTGCAGGGTGTCCTGGATCAAGATGGGGGTCCCGCTGGGATGCCTGCCCATCTGGGTGAGGGGCTGGTGGGTGTTTGAAGCTGATCACACCCCCTTCAGGGTGGGGTCCCCACTGGGGAGCCTGGCCAGCCTGGGTGAGGGGCAAATAGCTTTTTGCAGGTTGGTCAAGCCTCCCACACCCTGTGGGGACCCTCAGCCCATGGAGGTTTGGCCAGCCTGGGTGAAGTCTGATGGCTATTTTCAGGCTGGCCACACCCCCTTTTGGGTTGGGGGTCCCCACTGGCATGCGTGGCCAGGCTGGGTGAGGGGCTGAGGGCCGTTTTCAGGCTGGTCAAGCCCGCTCAGCGGCGGAAGCTCCCAGACTCTCCTTTTCTTCTTTTTCTTTTTTTTTTTTATTCTGGGATTTATTTACCTTCTATAATTGAAACTTTGTTGCTTTGAGTGGAGCTCAGAGCTGCTGCGGCAGACGGGAAGCTTGGCTTCCTCCATCATTGGGGCAACCAAGCCTCCTGCTTGCTCCAACTCCGTGGCTGCTGGCCGCCATTTTGGTTGGGTTAATTTGCATATATTCACTCTGATTGGCTGGGGGGCATGGCTTAAGTTGTAGCAAAGGTACAGTCAATTTGCATGTTTTTCTTTTATTAGTGTGGATACCTTATAGTAGCTCCTTAAAAAGATACTTTTAAATTACCTTATTTATTACTAAAGCACTAGGTAGAAATGAATTGGATAGACATTTTCATATTTTTATTATGTGGTCCACATTGAATAAGGGTATTTTAATCTATGTTGTAAAATATCTCAGGTTAAAAATAAAGTATGAGTCATCTGCTATGATGGTATATTCAGCAGCTAAAAATCACAGTGCTTTTAAAACATTCTTCTGTGTCAATTTTACCAAGTTATTCATACATAATTGAAAAGAAATTGCTTTTTTTATAGGATTTCACATAATAACTGATAATTATATGACTTTGAGGTATCAAAACTCAACCTCATAGTAATCATCACAAAAAAAATGTCTTCTTAGAAATGTAAAGATCTTTAAATATTTAGAAATGGCCAAGACAATAGAAATGTGTGTGTGTGTGTGTGTGTGTGTGTGTGTGAAACTATATTGTGAGTTATATGTATTTTTTAAATAATTCATACTGATAATTATAAAAACTGTAGACAATCAATTGATCACTTCATATTTTGCCTCAACATTGCTTCTCTTTTAAAAATATAATTAGAATTGTACAAATGCATAAAAATATGAACTAGAAAATATTCATTTTATGGCTTATATTGGTAAAAAGTTTAAATACTGTGAAATATTTTAATTTTATATAGAGCTCTTATATGGTGAATATACAAAATTGAATGATAAATTAGAAATATATGAAATTTGAGTTTAGTTGTTTGTTTTAATTATTCTTTCATTTGTAAACAATTATATGGTTTTGTAAATCTCAAAACTTACTGGCTTAAAACAACAGAATTTATTACCTTAGAACATATGTGAATAGGGATTTGGTGCAATTTATCTGGGTCCTCAGACTCAAGATCTCTCACAAAGCTTCAATCTACTAGTAAGTATTAGCTCAGGCTGTGGTCATCTCAGGCTCAAATATGGGAGGAAGGGTCTCTAAGTTCACATACATGAGCTCAGCAAGCTGCAGTTCCTGGCTGGTTGTGGGCATGAGACATTCATTTCCTGCCACAGGGACCTTTCCATAGGGATATTCACAATGTGTCAGACTATCCAGAGGGTTCTGACAGAGAAAGATACATAGAGATGTCACAGGTTTTTGTAATATAATCGCAGAAATGACATCTCAACATTTTTGCCATATTTTAATTAGGTCCAGCCCACACACAAGGGGAGAATATTACACAAGGGCATAAATTCCAGGAGATGAAATCACTGATAGTCTTCCAACCACAGTTTCCAAAGGCATCTTAAACAATATTGTAAAATAAATGAGATGTATCTTTTTCTTTTCTTTTTGATAATTTTCATTCTTATAGAATGTCTCACTGGATGTTATGTCTGGTCTGAAATTATAATTTTCTTTCCATGATTCATTAAAGTTTGTTTTGAGCTATTATCTATCAACTAGAGGCCCATTGCATGAAGATTTGTGCAAGAATAGGCCTTCCTTCCCCCAGCTGCTGGCACCAACTTCCCTCCAGCACCCAGGACCTGGGCTGCTTTGCTCTGGCTGCCGCTGGCACCTGAGACCCAGGCTGTTTCATCCGGCCACTGCCAGGCACCCAGGACATGGGCTGCTTCGCTCTGGCCACCACCACCCACCGGACCCAGGCTGAGGTGGTCAATGCCACCTTATGGTGACCAGTCCTTTGGTCATTTTGGTCATGACACCTCTTGGCCTTTGATTATTATGACTAGAGGCCTGGTGCATGAAAATTCATGCACTGGAGGTGGGGTTCCTCAGCCCAGCCTGCCCCCTCTCACAGTCTGGGAGCCCTCAGGGGTGGGAGGTGACCCAGCGATCAGGGGAAGGCAAAGCCCCATCACACCTCTGCTGCTGCCACTGCCGGAAGTACAAGCATCAGCCAGCCCTGGTTACCTGTGCCTCAGGTGGCCATGGGTGGCTGGGCAGCCGCCATTCGAGGTTTGCCTGCACCTCAGTGCTGCCATCTTTGAGGGTGGGGAAGTCAATTAGCATATTCCCTCCTTATTGACTGTGGGTGCTGCCATCTTTGCGACAGTGTGAGGGTCAATTAGCATATTCTCTCTTTATTAGATAGGATAGGCATTTACTGAAGTTACCTTATTTTATGTGCAAAACATTTGGCACATCCAAAGCAGAGAATAAAAGAATGAGTAACTCAATGTACTTCCTCCCAAAGAATTTACACTGAAGGTGCTGAAAATTGGGTAGAATCTGTTGAAATGATTTAGTTAGTGTTAGTGACTAATTACAACAAGTGTTTTAATAATGCCTACGGTTTCAATGACTTAGAAAAGAAGAATAATGTATATTGGGAAAATTTCAGATTCTAGGACTTAAAAGGGAATGCTTTCTGGCATAGGCCTTATGAAGGCCTTGCTTCCAACAGGCAGGAAACTCCAACTGCCTACTTCCTGCATGCTTCCATGGTTTGGGGTTTTTTGAATCAACATATATATTTGGAGCCTACAGAAAACCGTGATTTGTAGATAAATGTTAGCTTAGGGTATTAGAATTTATATGGAAAAAACACAAAGGATGATAATATAAGGCAATATAAACATTAACATAAATAATTAGAAATTTAGTGGACAGAGGTCACAGTCTGATCAAAAGAGTGCTGTTTTGATCTGAGCTATATGTACAGTTCCTGTGATTCAGGCCAAGACTACTCTGGCTTACATTTTTATTATCCCCCTGTGGTTGGCTGAATAAGGATCCATCAAAAATGTTGTGGGTGATCAGGCCAGCAGGACAGGGTGCAGGTTGGGCTAAGGGACACTCCTCCACTAAATATTTCCTCTTATTAATTCCCTTTTAATGTGCACAAATTTGGTGCACCAGGCCACTAGTATTTTAATAACTATGTATAGTGTCAAAAGGATGCGAGATTTCTTGGAATGAGGACTTAGTAAGTTATGTAATGTCAAATCACTGGGGTGTACAACTGAAACTAATATAAAAATGTATGTGAACTATAATTGAAAAATAAAAAATTATTTTTAAAAAATGAAGAAGTGGAATCTGTGTGTATAAAATGATGTCCGACTGCTGGTTTAGGCCCAATCCGGGATTGCTGACTCCCAACCGCTTGCCTGCCTGCCTGCCTGTCTCATTGCCCCCTAACCACTCCCCTGTCAGCCCGATCAATGCCTAACTGCTCCCCTGCCAGCCCGATTGCCCCCAACTGCCCTCCCTTGCCAGCCATCTTGTGATCACATGGGGGTAGCCATCTTGTTCAAAGGTGTGAGAGTCAATTTGCACATTACCTCTTTATTATATAGGATTTTAGCATGGTCTTGTGTAGCTCCTTGCTTGAGAATGTGGGGTTACTTGTCACCATAGCTTAGTTTTTGACCTGTAGGCCAAGCTAAATTAGAGAAAGTTTCTAGTTTCAATATTGGGTTATATATAGCTACTCTATTATTCATTCAGAATTTACAATTTAGTTTTGGGGATGCTAGAGGCAAAGGAATAAAACTAGTCTACTATTAAAAAGTAACTGCTGCCCTACTATTAAAAAGTAACTGTAACTCAGTTTTTTAGAGCACCATCCTGCTATGCCAAGGTTGTGGGTTCTATCCCTGGTCAGGGAACATGTAAGAGTCAAACAATGAATGCATAAATAGAGATTTGGTTTGTTTCTTGGAAACTTAATCAGATGAATAAAAGAAAGCAAGACTGTCTATGCAACTTATATTGACTACTGAACATTCTGCCATTGAGTAAATTTCCAGTTTGGAAGATTCTCAAATTATGCTATAGTCTCAATTAGTTTAGTAGCATAATATCAGTGTATTTTAGTATATGATTTTAGTCAGTTTCATTTCCTTTCATTTAGTAGTATTTTGAGAATGTGATGTTGATATTGCATTGATTCATATCAGAATCCTGGTAGTATAAATTCAAATGGAACTGCCCAGAAGAAAAATAGAGAAATTATGTCTTATTGCTATTTCTGGTTACCATTATAATCTTCATTAATCATTTAAATAACAGAAGAACTAGGAAATGAATTTTAAACATACTTTCTATGGTTTTAAATGTGGTAAACTTTTCCCCAAAGAAAAAAGCAATGCAAAGGGAATTAGTCTGCACATCACTTACATTCAAGTTAGACTTCTTTCTGAAGTTTTTGCAAATCTATTTTTAGATAGTGCGACTAATTGCTGTTGTTTTCAAGTTC
>NW_006299245.1:2948750-2956988 GCF_000327345.1 Myotis davidii | reverse complement strand
ATATATATATATATGAATTGGCCTAATACCTAAAATTTAGTGAGCGATAGATAATATTTTTTAGAAATATCATATATAAATATATGTTATTTGCTCTGTTTTTGTTTTCAATTAACAAGCAATTCTTCCTTGCATTTATTTATAAAGCAAAATGATAAATGGCCTTAAGGTATAATATTCAGTGGCATTGCAGATAATAACAGTTGGAAAAGACAGACATATTTTATTCTTCTATTAAAATATCACATTAGGAAAATCTCCTTTATTTGTATTTTATTTTTTTGCTAATCCTCACATGACGATATTTTTTCCCACTGATTTTTAGAGAGAGTGGAAGAGGGAGGGGCAGGGAGAGAGAAAGAAACATGATGTGAGAGCGACACACCAATTGGTTGCTGCCTGTATGCACCAAACCGGGCCCTGGATCAAACCTACAACCTAGTGAGATGGGAATTTGGTGAGCCGACTCTCCTTGTGGGTTCTTTTCCTGCGAAGTTTGAAGAATAAAGTTCGCAAACTAAAAGGCATTTTAGTAAAACTGTGGAAGATTATTGTAATTGTATACTAACTCCTCCTGAGAAGAGGTCCCCAAAGGGGAACCCCCTGAGGAGGGGACTCCAAATGGAGAAAACCTCTCCCTTTCTTTAAAATGGGAAAAAAGCAGTCCTCCAACTCCCTTTGCCTCAGGCTTTATCTACTAGTATGCTGGTAGCTTCTTTGTCTGAACATCTCACTTTCTAATTGGACCCTTCCTTACTTTCTGTCCCTTGTGCTCTCCTAATTGCCTACTTCCCCCCTCTGTCCTTATAGGGTATCAGTTCCAAAGTTTCAGAGCTCACCTGGTGCCCCCTCTTCTTTTCCCCTTATCTTGTAACATTCCTCTGTCCTCTGTGAATGTAAGATAAGCAATCTGGCTTGGAGCCATCTCCACCTGTTACATAACGTCTTCCTCCCCCCATGGACTGCCTTTCCTGTCTCTAAAATTCCTTTCACTAGGTAAGTGCCTTGACTGGGAATTGAATGCTTCAGTGAGCAGGCAGACACTCTAACCACTGAGAAGCCGGCCATGTTAATCTCATTTTTTAATAAGATTAACTTATTTTCTATGAGGAACATAATTGCCCAAGGTCACCCAGTTAATAGCTAGTGAAGCCAGGCTTGGTCCTGTTCTCTTGGTCTCTATGATATTTTTTCTTGCATGTGTTGCATCTTGCAGGTTTGAGCAGAATTGAAGTGCTGCTAGCTACCCCTCTGGCAGGGTCTCTTGGGACAATGCTTATGTTATTTTGAAAAAAATATATGAACAGTTGTCTTGCCATTCAGAATTTCAATTTCTACAGCAAACTCAAAGATAATCAGCTTCTCAGCGTGAGAGACTCAAGAAAGTCTCCTAAAAGGTGGTAAAGCCTGGGGTAAGTCCCAAAGGATGACTAAGATTTATCCAGAGGAGAAAGGTGACTTTCTAGGCAGAGGTAGCTGTGGTGCAAAAGCATAAATACTAAAACAAAAACAAACAAACAAAAAACACAAAGAGGAGGTATGGAGTGTATTCTGATAGGAGTATAATATCTCTTTTAGGAAGTGTTGAAGGGTGAAATGAGAAAAATAGTTCAGAACTTTATAATGAAAGACCTTGCTATTTTTTCTTTCTAAGAAGAATGAGGACCTTATTAAGAAGTAACCTATACATATTTGCATTTGAAATACAACATTTTGGAGCAGTGGTTCTCAAACTTTAACCTACATCAGACTCACTTCAAGGACTTGTTAAACAGTTTCTGGAGTAAGCAAATATTGGGGGAAACACTGCAAAGTATATTATTGTCTAACTACTAAGCAATACATCCAAAACCAATGCATTTCTATGTTTCCAGTGACACTGATGCTACTGTCTCCCTGAGTTTAGGGTTGAGAGTGGAAAAAATAACTGAAAAAATAATTCACAAAAGACATTATTTTGGAGAAAACCAGGAATGGGGAAAATATAAAAAGAGGCTTTGAACTAAGGTAATGAATGCAGTGGTTATTGAAAAAAAGGAATAGATAGGCTGAGCAGATATTTCTAAGGTAAAATTGACTGGCTTGGTGTGGCGGATGGATACCAGATTGAGAGAAGTCTATTAACCTCCAGAAATCTAGCATGGTTACTGTGTCTTGGAAATACCAACAGGAAAAAGTGTTGGAGAATGAAATTGATGGGAACAGTTGGCCATAGAATGGCAGAGGAGAGGAGGTGCTGTCTGATTTGGATATATGGAGTTTGAGATAACAAGGAAAACTTGATGTGTGAAAGTTGGCAAGGAGGAACTGAATGAGATTAAGTCAGGATTTAGCAAAAAGCTGCCTTTATCAGCCATATGGGACAAACAGTCATGGAAGAAAATAGACAAGATAAAAGCAGTTCAAAAAATTTCATAAAGGAAAGTGCTTCAAAGAGAGCACTCCATGGGAAAAAGAATGAGCCTTAAATCTGGCACTTTCTTCAGAAAACCCTACTCCATGGTTCACTGACACAATTGTGTCTTTGATAGGTATTAGATTGCCTGTGTAGGTTTGAATTTGAGGTGAATATTTGGAAATTAGAAATATATAGCAAAAAAATCTTTGGAATTTTACTTTTTTTGCTAAATCCAATAGCACTAACTCTCATATCCATAGATCAAACAAGGATATTCTCTTTTCTATCAGAAAAAAATCTGTGTCTTGGAAATACCATTGCAATTTCATTCATATACAAATATTAAATGAGTATGTTTTCTCTTAAGTCTCTATGTGGCATGCCAAGAACCCCCCCCCCCTTTATATACCTCAACTTATGCAAGAAAGCACA
The DNA here is from genome assembly GCF_000327345.1 of Myotis davidii. NCBI lineage: Eukaryota > Metazoa > Chordata > Mammalia > Chiroptera > Vespertilionidae > Myotis > Myotis davidii. Next base: position 2,954,158 of record NW_006299245.1, on the reverse strand, counting down.
TTGTTAACAATGATTGCCTGTGGAGTCGGCCTGTCTACATTTGAACACCTACTAACTGTATGATCTTTGTCAAATTATTTAAACTCTTAAAGATTCAGTTTCATCATCTTGAAAATGGTGAGAGTAATACCTGGTCAAAGAGCTAGGATGCTATTTCATAAAGCAGTAGAGCTCAGTGAGATGACTAGTACAGTAAATCCTCAATAAATGTTAGTTATTATGTTACCCAGCCAAGTTCACAGGATAAACGTACCCAATATGCATTCAAAAATGAAGTAACATTCTGGCAACATGAAATACTCAAACTTGGTTTCACTCTACAAAATGTACCCCCACAACCCCTGTTATAATTTTAACACTTATTTCTCAAAATTCTTCCTCATGCGGTTCTGCAGATTGACATACTCTTAGATAAAACATCCCTGAAGTCAGAGAGCATGTCATAAAGTCTACATTCCATGCCCCAGATTGGGTGTTGCAACTTGCGCTTATTATGTATTCACTATATGCTTGTTGACTAAATTCTCTGTGCCATTCCGAGTCTGTACTAAACTCTGAACCCTTTGAAAGCTGTGACCTTGACTTATTCATCATCATGTTCTCGGTGTCCAGCAGTGCCTCTGTCACAACAAAGGCTCAATCATTCTTTTCTTGAAGGCATTAATTATATGGTTCAAGGAAAATTCAGATTTGGGCTGGAATATGCTCAAAGTAAAAGTCTAGTCATTTTTTTAAAAAAACAACTAATGACTATATAAGCCAGGGCTCCTTCTGGCTTCCATAGGAAAGATGATTTCTAAAATTGGTGTGTGTGCTGCCTCCTTTTTCTCTGCCTCCCTGTAAAGTAGCCAAGGCAACACTAACAGCTTAAATCTGGTAGAGTAGAAAGATGCCTCATCAACAAACTCAGTTTTATTATTTGGATGCTTGCCTCAAGGAGCTGTGATGAAAGACAGTTTTTGTTAAACATTGTGTGAAAAAACTGAATGATTTAAAAAAAAAATACTGTCTTCTGACTGTTACTCATTCCCAGTGCTGTGAAACTACTTACCATGAGATGATACATAAAAAGAGTGACTTTAGTTTAATATATTTGAACTCTTTATCAATACTAAGCATTTTAAGCATTGATTTATTCATTGTATAATGATTAAGGTATCAAGTCTTTAATCTGTAGTAATAACTGCATTTTGCCAGAAAATAAATTTAATGTATTCTTTATTGCCTATTGAATTATTTTGTACATTTTCCTTCTTATGAACTGGATATCCTGGGATATATAAAATGTATTTCCTCAGGAGGAGACAATACAGAGTTGAGTGCATTTTCCTTTAGGAGGATATCTCATTAGTGAAGCATAATGAAATAGAAAATACACTGGGCTTGAAGTTAGAGCACTTGGGATTTTAAAGTCTCTTTCCAGCATTCCCCAGCTATGTGATCCCGGGAAAGTCATTCATTAGTTTGTTCATTCAGGCATTCTGTAAAGATTTGTTGTGCAGACACTATAGCCATGAGCCCTGCTTTCAAAATGATACATTTATACAAAAGTGAGAAATACTTCATCATTTACATAATTTGAGCCTCAGCTTTTTTATGTATAAACATGGTATTACGTGCTTCATTCATTTATTCAGTCATTCATTCATTCAAAAAGTATTTACTGAGCTTCCACTGTGTGGCAAGCTGTTCTAGAGGCTGTTGTTTCCCTTTGCTGGACTCTTCACAATATTGTTCTTTTGCCTTATTACTTCTTTGGGCGTAAGGGTGGTTGTGATCTCCGGCTGATGCTAGCCCATGTGACTCAACTTTCTCAATTCACTAAGCCATCCATACTTCTATAAAATATCCTTTTATTAAACCTTCTTTTATAGTGTTTTTTGAGTTTCCGATTTATTTCTGGGTGAAACCTTCACTGATTTAGACAACTCGTTAGAGAAAATTTGTCTGAGATTTTGATACTTCAACTTAGAGATCTGAATGAAGTGAGTGAGTTAACTAGGAGGCTCTCTAAGGAATAAGCATCCTAAACAGCAGGAAAAGCCTGTGCAAAGGCCCTGAGACAGGAGCCATATTTGGACTGTTTGTGAAACAGCAATGCAGCCAATGATACTGGTGGCATGAAGTGAGGCGGGTTAATGGTGAAAAAGAAATCAACGTTATGGCCAACGCCAGATCACCAAAGGGCATTGCTGGACATAGTAATAAAGTTTGTATTTTATTTTAGGAATAATGGGGCATGGCTGGTATGGCTCAGTAGTTAAATGTGGACCTATGAACCAGGAGGTCAAGCTTCAAGTCCTGGTTGGGGCATATGCCTGGGTTGTGGGCTCGATCCCCAGTGGGAGATGTGCAGGAGGCAACAATCAATGCTTCTCTCTCATCATTGGTGTTTCCATATCCCCCTCTCTCTCCCTGATTCCTCTGTGAAATCACAAGGGATTAGGATGGTGTGAATATAGGTGGTAAGAAATAGTCAAATTCAAGGCATATTTTAGAGATAAAATTAGCAGGATTTGCTGACGAATTTGGAGCTGAGAAACCAGGTGAGTGATAATGTCAAGATGGACAGCAGTGGGACAGGAGCCTAATTTGGAGGAGATGTTCAGGTGGAAATCAGGTTTGATTCTGCAAGTGAAGATTGGAGTAGGCATTGTGGATCTCACAGGAGAAGTTAAGGCTGAAATGAATTAACAATTCATCAACATACATAGTATTTAAAGCCATGGTATTAAATAAATTGATATAGAGGGTGAAACTAAATTAAAACCAAGAGAAAAAAAGTATTTCAAGGAGGATGGAGTGGTTACTGTGTCATATGTGGCTTAGAGATCAAGAAAAATGATAATGGAGCAGTGACAATTGACTCAGTCAACTCGGTATCATTGGCAACCTTGATAAAAAAAGGTTGCAATGATGTAGTGGGACAGCAACCTGCTTCAAGAGAAATGGGAGATGAGTAGTTTCAGGAATTTTTTGACAAAAAGGGATGAGAGAAATGCTTGATTTTGATATTTTGAGTATATGAATTGTGAAAACTTCTCTACAAACATAAAATACCTCATCAAATAATTTTAAAGGCTTTAAAAACAAACTTTGAAAACAAGCATTCAATTAAAATGATTGATATTTTACTATTTTATACAATGTACTGATACACTTTCATAGAATGTCTAATTCACTAAAATGTACTCTATATTGAAATGTAATCACTTTCCTCCAAAGAATTTCTAAAATAGTCCCAAATTATAAATATACATAAATCAAATTTTAAAATACTCCTAGCTGGTAACAATATTGTTATGCTTCAAGTATCTTCATATTATTTAAAGTTATTTTTTTTGGAAGAGTAATGCTTGAAAACTTGATATAAAGTTTAAATTGACTATCAGGTTTAAAGATGATCTGGGTGTTGTGGCATGTGGAATGTCAGATTCAATTGATTATTTATAATCTTATTTTTATAATTTTTAATGTATCTGACATTCAAATTATTTTAACAATTTTTTCTTGACCATAACTCTTCAGAAATAAAAATGAGGATCCAGCAATAGCCTTGTAAGAGACCTCAAATTCCAATATCCTCTTCCCAGCTCTACACAGAAGAAGCAGGACTTACATCTAAACTTAATGACTTGCACTGAAAACCACACGATTAATCCCCATAGCTCCATCATTCAAATTGTCTGTCAAGGGGAAAATATGGTAACTATTGGCACACGGATCATAGGGAGGGGGTGTGGATAGAAAACCAACAGTATCAGTTCAGCATAATGTAGAGTTTATTTTAAACCTGTGCTGAGGTGTTACCCAGTCCCCAGGATACCCTCAAATCTCACTCTACTTGTAGCTCTGACACTGATTGCCTCACTCCATCAGCGAGTCAACCTTCCAAAGCTTTAAGAATTCTGATTCACAGGTCAGTCTTGTATGACCAGGTTTCCATCCCAGGAACAGAGCTGCCCAATAATAAAAGAGGCGAACTCTACACAGTTTGTGTCAAGGAGTGGTAACAATCTCACTTAGGTATTTGACACCTTGGAGAGAGAAGTGAAACTTTCATTATCTGAAATTTATTTTCAAGAAATAAAGTTGATTATATAATTAATAGGTCCTAGTTTTTTTTTTTTCTGTGCAGCTGATAACAAGTCATATAGCAGAGGCTATATATTATTGGTATTAAGCAGCAAGCAGTCTGTGAGCATGCAGGCAAGTGCCAGGTTGTCTTGTCACACTTCTATAAATTTGACTTCTATAAAGGAGACAATGAATCCAAATAGATTTTTTAAGATTTTATTGCATATACAGCATAAACAAAGGCATGTTGTCATCAGCTCTCCATGTCCTTAAAGAGCTAGGACTAGGATGAGCCAAGTAAAGGACTTAGGGCACAAAGTTTAAGGAGTCCCTCACTTCCAGAATTGTGTAACTTCCAAACCTGCCCTTGAAGGACTCTAATAATGAGGTTGCTAGGGCACAACATTGCAGAAGATACTAAATCTCAGGGTCCTGCCAGTGCAGGGTCAGCACTTGTGTGACACTTAGAATGAGTGCCTCCTTAAATTTTACACCTTCAGCATATCACTTGCCTCACTCTAATTCTGGCCCCGTCCCTAGTTCCACAGCACTACTCTGAATTGCATGGGTCAGATAGTGAACAAATGAGCAGGGGAGTTGCTCTGTTGGCAAGAGCTGATTCCATGTTGCACCCAGGCAGCTTTATAGACTGTAGATGGATCTGGCTTGGAGAAAAGTTAGGTGGAAAGTGCCATGCCTCATTGGTGCCAGGGAGGAGAATGATAGACAGCCACGTGGAGGCTCTTCATAAGACCATCTACCTTGTCATGTTCTTGGGTGGCACACAGGGGGTTCCACCAGCCTATGGTATAGCCTTGCTTTGTAGATATGTGCAAAGTCACCAGGATGCCAGGGTGAAGCACTTACAACTAGTGTTAAAAACACAGGTTGGGCATCACGCAAATAGCTGTGTGATACTAGTTAAATTATATAAACTCTTGACCTTTAAGTGAGAAAAGAAGTAACTAACTTATCTATACTAATAAAAAGCTAATATGCTAATTAGACTGGACATCTTCTGGATGTCCTTCTGGACAAAGCCACAGTGGCAGGGGCCTAGGCAGAGATGGTTAGGGGTGATCAGGCCGTCAGGGGGGACTAGATAGGGGGCAATCAGGCCAGCAGGGGGGAGCAGTTAGAGGGCAAGTGGGTTGGCATGGGAGGGCAGTGAGGTGGCAATCAGGCCGGCTGGCAGGGTGGAGCAGTTAGGGGGCGATCAGACTGACAGGGAGGGCAGTTAGGGTGTGATCAGACTGGCAGGGGAGGGCAGTTAGGGGTGATCAGGCCAGCAGGGGAGCAGTTAAGGGGAGATCAGGCCAGCAGGGGAGCAG
>NW_006299245.1:2919785-2948381 GCF_000327345.1 Myotis davidii | reverse complement strand
CAGGCCTCTAGTGTTATCATAAGAAACATTTGAACCTTTGAAGAATTTGTGTGAGTTTATTTGAGCCAAACTGTTGACAGTTGCTGGGAAACAGAATCTTAAGGAATTGAGATAAGGCTCCTGGGGATGACAGTTTTGCACCTTGTTTTATACCAGTGGTTCTCAACCTTCCTAATGCTGCGGCCCTTTAATACAGTTCCTCATGTTGTGGTGAACCCCAACCATAAAATTATTTTCATTGCTACTTCATAACTGTATTTTTGCAACTGTTATGAATTGTAATGTAAATATCTGATATGCAGGATGTATTTTCATTGTTACAAATTGAACATAATTATAGCATTTTGATTAATCACAAAAACAATATGTAATTATATATGTGTTTTTCGATGGTCTTTGGCGTCCCCTGTGAAAGGGTGGTTCGACCCCCAAAGGGATCGCGTCCCACAGGTTGAGAACCGCTGTTTTATACATTACCATCAATAGAAGAGATGGAAGCGGGTTACATGAAATCCATTGGTGATAAATTAGGGAGGTGGGGAAAAAACAAAGGGGGTGAAAACCTCAGCCTGGATAAAAAGTAAAATGATAGGCACATACTTCTTTTACATAGGTGGGTACAGGATAGTTAAGAGTCAACACTTAACACAATAACAATAACAGATAACAATAACAATGAGAGAATTTATGGTTTCTGCCCCACTGCATTGGTTGTGCTTTGAAGGGTCCAGAAAAAGAGAAGTTACCTTGACACTCCAAAGGTATGTTATAGTAGATGCAAAAAGGACAATAGGCTCAGTTAAGGTCAAGGTTGATCTTTGTCAGGGAAGGTACCAGCCTAGAATATGACTACCTACCATAGACTGCATTTTAATTAAGAAAGTTTTAATTTCAGACCATCCTTTGTGGTTACTTTATGTCTCTGAGTTTGCAAGGCCACTCCATAGCACCCCCTGAGCTTGTCAAGTTAGTATGTGGGCCCTTTTTGTCCACACTTAGAAGGTTGCTATAACCACATTATAAAGTTGTTTATAATGTGTATAAAGCATTTAAAGAGAGTGCCTGGAATGTAAATGTTCAGTAAGTGGTAGCTAGTTTACTAGCTATTAAATCTAAAGCGTGAAGTATAATAGAGTTAATAAATTCTGTAACAGTAAAAAATCAAAGTTTGTTTTAAATTTTTTAATCAAATAAATATTACTATAGTAGTTAGTTTAAAAGTTTTCTAGGATATCAGTGTATTTACTTTTGATGTCCCCTTTGGTTGCTATCTATATAAAAATAGATTTAAAGAACTTTAAAAAAAATCTATCTAAACAAGATAGATACATTTGTCAAGGGTTTCGGTTATATTTTATAGGTAAAATATTTAATAACCATAAAAAATTTACTCACTTTTAATTATGTTCAGAGCATCTCAAAATAATTATTTATTTAACCTATTAATTTTACCACAAAAAAAGCATTTATCCACACTTACGCTCATTCATACCTGAATTTTTTTTTTTTATTAAGGGATGAAACATGCTTAACAGGGTGTCTGTCCAAGTAGGACACTCTTTTTCAACTTATGCTCAAAATAGAACACAAGCTCAAAAAAGTTTTTCAATGAAACAAGTGAATGGACTAAAAATGTACATCTATACTCTGTTTACAGCCATGAGTTCAGCGTTTGCTTTAATTCAACATGTTAAAAACCATAAATATCAATGCATTTCTATTTATTTTCTAAATTCTCATTTCCTTTATTTTTCTAAATTCTCATTTCCTTTATTTTTCTCAGGACCATGACTATCAGGAAAAGCTTAAGATGTTAGAAACCTGAAAATGTTCCCAGTTTATCTATGATAGCAAATTCGTGATGGAACTTTTAACACTATGACAAAATGCATCAAATTGCTAAAGTACATTTTAAAACTGAATCAATTTCTCTATTATCTCTGGTAATACCATCAGCAATTCTACTGTTAAGTTATGTGCCTTTCTATGAAGAACAGAAGGTATTAACTCCAAATGCACTTAACATAATTTTCTTTCATTTTAAATGTACTCACAATAAACCCTTCATAGGAATAGAATTTGGAACTTTTTTTTTTGTCATGGTCATAACAGGAAAATGGGTTGTGTGTTTTTTTCTGTTCATCTAATAGTTTAGCCATTTTACTACCAAATCTTCTCAGTTCATCCCTGAAAACTCTGAAACATTTAAAAAAATATATTATCTTTGGATTTATAAAGAATATTAATTTTGTTTGGAACTTATGTATATGTTTTATACTTTGCTTTTAAGGACATATTTTACAGATGACTTAATAGAAATGTTAAATAACATGCAAGATCTAATAATGTAGGTGATTTGGTTGTTTATAGTGTGTATGGTATTGGAATAAAGAATTTTAACAGGATGGAGAGGGGGAACATTTTAACAATAGACAGAACAATGCAGGAGTATTAATTAGGACCTTTTCGTTTTTGAGAGCCAGAAATGATCTAAAGTTTGAAGGCAGGGAGAACATTTAGTATCAAAGATTGTTCATACAATAAAATTACGGACTTCGACTACACCAATATACTTTCCAGAACCTAAATTGCCTTAATTCTCTGGCAGACTCTTACAACATTTGAAGCAATTTTTATAAGCCTTTTTATGGAGCTAGAGTCAGGGAGTAGGAGGGTTCCCCAAAGGAATGCTGGATAGGAAAACATATTATATACAATATATCCATTACAGAGAAGACAACTTAATTTTTTTTGGCTAGCATCCCTTGTGATTTTCTTGTCATTTATGGCCCTAATAAAGTATGCATGTCGAAATTCATCACCCACTGAGTTCCCATTTAGAATCAGCTTCTCCAAATGGAAACTTGCATTGCACCATCCCTTCCTTCTCCCCTGCCTTCAGTGTTTTCTTCACATGCTCATTTGAGCCCCATATTTGTTGTTAAGACTCCCTATTTTTTGAGATAACCAGGGCAATGGTGTGATTAAGTCCCAATGAACTAGTAACATAAATCTTCATGATATCAAGGTGTTGGCTGTTTCTCTGATCATAGGTATTTATTTTCTTCTTTCTATCTTTATTCAATTATTTTTCATTTGATTTTTTTTAATACAACAATATTTTCCGAGGTTCCTCAACGCTATATGTATGAGATGCAAACATATAAGAAGTGACCAGGATCACACAAAGGAAACTTTTTAGCAAATAGTGTAACTCTTCTAGGTAACCCCAAACTCCTAAAGGACAGGCTTTGAGCAGGCAGTTTCTTGATTGCGTTCTTTTTCATTTTGGAGGTGTGGGCCCATGGTTTTAAAATCAAAACACTTGCAAACGTTAACATCCTGAGAGATTTTACTTAAAACCCTGGACGGTTAGCTTCTTTTGGCAAAGTGGTCTGATTAGAAACCCTAGAACCAAAGCCCTGCACTGGCCAGGCTGAGCTCTACTTGTCCCTGTAATATGCATGCTCTCCAGCGTGTCACAGCATCACTCGCTTCTCCATTGGCAATACCTTTGGCAATCAATCTACTCACTCGGGCATGGTCTTCTGTGGTTAGTGACTCAAGATTAGAAATGACCCTTGTAAAAGAGTAGCTAATCTATCCCTATCTGTTTATAGTTTCATCTATGTATGAAACCGGAGGTCAACTGAGTCCAGTGCTCGTGCCACTACCCCTCACTATCCAGCCAAAACACAGAGACAGGGGTAACACCAGTGGTTCTCAACCTTGGCTGCAACTCAAGTTATAGCAATCAGAAAGCCTCTAAGGCAGTGATTCTCAACCTTGGCTGCACATTAGAATCACCTCAGAATCTTTTTAACATCCTGATTTCTGGGCCTCGTCCTCCGGAAATTCTGTTTCTTTGTTATGGGGTGGGGCCAAAACATTAGTAACAAAGAAACAGGATTTTCAGAGGATGAGGCCCAGAAATCAGGATTTTAAAAAGGTTCCCAGGTGATTCTCATGTGCAGCGCAGGTTGAGAACCACTGGGTTAGATTATACATGTGCTTAGTATCAGATGCTGGAAATTTGGGAAGGTAACAGGTGAAAATCCTAACATCCGCCTTCCCTTTAAGCTTGTTAGGAATAAGCTTTTAAAGGGGAATCAGGGGAAGAGTGTCTGGGTAAGGGTACAGAGGGGGCTCTGAAATTTGAGTCCCTGTGTGGGTCCTGGGTCTTGATGACTGTCTTCATTACTGGTCCTCAGAACAGGATGGCCAGTGTCCTGAAACCGGTCAAGTGGAGATTGGGTGTGCATCATCCCAGGGTTTCTGAGACCTAATCCATCAGCCTCTGCATTCCTGGAGGTCAGGCATGTAAGTCTGGGGCTGGATTAAAAGTCTCTATTCTTGTCTGGCCAACTGAGAACTGCAACAAAATCTTAGCCAGAACATAAGGCTAAACACATACCGTTGATGAATCAATTACTTACACATCCTGTTAGTAAAGGGGAGGGAGATGAAGGAGAAAGGAAGAGGAGGGGGAAAAAAAAAGCAATCCTATTTTCTTCTACCCTTGTACCCCTATCATAGAACAGATGGACTATGGGTGATTGAATCATTTCTATAGGTTCAGCATTTTCCATGGGATTAGTATTCTTGCAAATGATATACTGTATTATATTGAAGTTTTATTAATTTTTTTCATTTCCTTTCTTCACTTACTTTAGCTCCTCAGAGAACAAAACATCTGCTCTCCCACCTACAGCCTTTTTTTGTATAGTCAGGAACACTTTGTCTATTTATACTTTTTGTTTTTATAGATTGTACAGAGTTGGAAACAAATCTAAATTTTTAGATACAGACTGTTTGTGTAGTATTTGTATAGCAAGATGGTCTAAAAACAGAACAAATGTAGCTTAGTTACCTAAGTTTGTAGCTTAAAGAAAATATTACACTGTGGGACTGGGAAGTTCTCCATGCTGTTGAGTAGCATTTTACAATCAACACCTCTCCCCTTTTCAGGATATCGAATCCCTAACAGGAGGTCTGACTGGTTCTAAGGGGGCTGATCCACCGGTAAGTTAGCTTCTTCATTAAATTTAACTATTAACGAATTGAATTATGTACACACCACATCATCAGATGGTTACTTGCATACAGTGGTTATAGAGGTAACTTTTTGAAATATAAAGTTATTGCAGTAACTAATACAAAAGTGTGAACTTGCCTTGTGGTGTCATTTGGTGTTTAAAAAAGTTTTAATAACTCATAAAATTCTTCTCCATGTATTGACTCTAAAAATAAGAATAAAGGCTTCATTAGAATATGTAAATGATTTTATGTCCTGCTAATGGATTATACCAAAAGTTAAAATCTTTTGGAACTTGAGAGTTTACCTTTTCAAATATGAGTGTATGATTTGGGTTGCAATATATTTTCTAATTATTTTTTCAGCCTATTTGATCAACAGTATTGATTCGTGATATTGCTGTTTCTTTTCTACTTTACCTAGGAAGCCTCTAGAAATTTAGAAAAAGTGTTCAAAAGTTTTAAAGAAATCATTTTGTTGTTTTTTGTTGTTGTTGTTTTTTTCCATTGAGAAAGAGAGTGGCAGGGAGGGAGGAATGGAGAGAGGGAGGGAGGGAGAGAGTGAGGTGAAAGGATGTGAGAGGAATGGGAATTGAACCTTTGATCCTTTGCTGTGCAGGCTGACCTTGTAACCACTGAGCGAAATGAGCCAGGGTGAGAGAATTATCATTTTTGCTCAATAGTCTAGTTTTGGAACATTTTGGTTCTTTCTGTGATGTCTGATTTCAGAAAACATTAGTTAATATAACATTCCTGTGATTTCATGTTTGAAGTATAAACATGAACTCATGCTGTATGTCTAAAGTACTAAGATTCAATTTATTCAGCAGTCAATGCAGTAACGTTATCACCATTTGTTTTTTTACTCAGCATTGTAAGACTTAATGTAGAACAAAGAGAAACCAAAGTTATCAGTTTTTAGCTGGACTGCATGTAGACATCCAGGTGAAGAATGTTATTACATTGAAACACCAGTGAACTGTTAAAAAGATCACTTGTAGTTGTAGCTTCTCTTCTGTCTCCCTCTCATGTGCCTCATGTTATCTAATCTTCATCAAATTGCAGGGATTTTAAAAAATGTATTGTCTTCAGATAGTAGCTTATATTTAGTTCCTGAACCAATTAGATTTCAGTATAAGACAAGGTGAAATGTAAGTCAGCCCAGGAAGTATATTGGGACAGGAGTTATGGCCATCCTTATGTGTAAGGAGTATAGGTCCCTGCTTATGTGATATAATGTCACCCTGCTGTCTGCATAGTGTTTGTACATAATCTAATGAACAAAATAAACTGATGAACAAAATCGATCCACAGACATAGATGCATGGACTAGACTGTGGAATCTCAGAAGGGGATGGGGGTGGGCTAGAAGGGATTAATGGAAGAAAAAGGGGGACGTATGTAATACTTTAAACAATAAAGATTTTAAAAAGTGAGATCACTTGGTTAAATGGGAGTTCCATTTTTAATTTTTTGAGGAAACTCCATATTGTTTTCCACAGTGGCTGTACCAGTCTGCATTCCCATCAGCAGTGCACTAGGGTTTCATTTTCTCCACCTCCTCACCAGCACTTGTCATTTGTTGATGATAGCCATTCTGACAGATGTGAGGTGATACCTCATTGTCCTTTTAATTTGCATCTCTCTGATCTGACTGAGCATTTTTTCATTTCTCTTGGTCTTCTGTATGTCCACTTTGGAGGAGTGTCTATTTATGTCCTTTGCCCATTTTTAAATTGGATTGTTTGTCTTCCCTTTGTTAAGTTGTATGAATTCCTTATATATTTTGGATATTAACCCTTTATCAGATGTATCATTGCCAAATATGTTCTACCATGCACTGGGCTCTCATTTCACAAACAAAGGGGACATCTGTAATACTTTCAACAATAGAGATAAATAAATTTAAAAAGTTAAAAAAAAAGAAAAGAAAAATAAATCCATTTCCTTCAATGTATCTTTCTCATCTGTTCATTGATTCTGGAAAGAAGTATACAATTAAGATCAATCAGTTTTAAAATGATTTGTCTCTTGTTCAAAACAAAACTAAACATCTATCTTCTGCAAATAGTGATAGAACTCTTATCCATTATTTACATGTTAAAATAATTTGCTTTATCATGTCCTGTTAAGAAAGCATCTTTCTGCCTGGCCAGTGTGGTTCAGTGGTTGAGCGTCAAACTAGGAACCAGGAGTCATGGTTTGATTTTTGGTCAGGGTACATGCTTGTGTTGCGGGCTTGATCCCAACTCGAGGGCATGTAGGAGTCAGCCAGTCAATGATTCTCTCTCATCATTGATGTTTCTCTTTCTCCCTCTCTCTTCCTCTCTGAAATCAATAAAAACATATTAACAAAAAAAAAACCCCAAAACCAAAAAACATCTTTCCAAGCATAAATGATTGAGTGAGCATAAAGCCTAATTATTGGAAGTTCCTTGCAGGGGAAAAGGTCACAGACAGGCAAGATGGTGTTCTGAACTCAAACTTAACCAACTTCATTCCCATTCACTAAATGTGACGTGCATGTGTGTATGTATATTTACACATATGTATGTTTTTTTCCTTTAGACATCATTTATAATAGTGTGAAGATAGTGGTTCTCTCTTTGCTATGTCCTGCTATGATAATGGGTATTTTATACTGCTGCCTACAATGACTGAAATTCAATGACTGTGCTTACTTTATAATGTTTGTAGAGTGGAGAACATAATGCATATTTCATAGTACATAAGAGTTTACACAATCTGGGGGTTGGGTAGTAAAAATACACATAACTTTAGTGTCTCCCATGGTTAAAGAACAAGCTGGGGTGTATTACTAGGAGCTATGTAATGAAATAATTTGTAGTCCTCCCTGAAGCTTATGGAAAGTAGTCTTAAGTAAGAAGTTGAAATGATGATAGTATTCTAGGAGTTACTTCAATCATTTAAAAATAAGGCTTTTAATGAAGCTATTATTTCTGCCCCCAAGTTACAAAACTGAAGTCAGGTTAAATTATACATAACCTAAATCTATTTGAAGTTTTATGTTTTTTTCTTTAAAAATTCCTTTGCAAGAGTCATTTAAATCTCTTATCCATTTCTATAATTGTGTCTTTTGTATAAATATTTACAGTGAATTTCTAAATCCTTTCTATGATGAAATTTTCATTGGTAAAAAAAATGAAGGTTCTCTGATATTCATTCCTTGAACAGAATATATCAAGTGCTGAAAGAATGCATAGCTGCGGATTTATTTCTTTACCGGTATAATGAAATCCCAGATACATATTTAAATGTTATATTTAAAAATTGCAAATTTTTCTGTGGATAGAAATAAATATTACTTTTGAAGCGTAAGAAAAAAGTGAATTTTTCACTTTTTAAAATACCAAGCGTGTTTAAAGTTGTGTCAAATTTTGCAAATGTTATAAATAATTTTGTGTAATAATAAGAATAAATTTGAGGAACTCCAGAAATATAGTTTGCATTAATTAAGGCTATGTAGGTATTTTAAAACTTGAATTAGTCTCAGTTTTAATGCTAATAATGAAAGAACCATCCATTCATGATTTTCAGGGGGGCAATTCAAGTTTTCTAATGGTTTTCTTTTTAAAAGGATTTTAAAAAGCATGTTTTTAAATTCAGACCCTGGAAATTAGTTGCTGCAGAAAAAAGAACTTGCAGATTTTTCTAAATCACATAGTAATTATAGAAAAAAATTCTATCCATAAGAAAAATACTAACTGTTAAATGTTAACTTAGAATTTTATATGAAATATTATATTAGATATTCTACATTTGACATGATTTTCATTTACAAAAATTGGATTACAGATTAACCTTCAGCATAAAAGCAGCATACATTTATATATAAAAATTAAGGAAAAGAGAATAGATAATTAAAATCTAAAGGGTAAAATATTATTCAATAGAACTTTTAAAGAAATTCCCATAGTGTTTTAAATTTTAAATATTAACAATATTAAAATGTGAAAAACTTGTGAACTATAAGTTATCAGGGGTGTTTCACATGATTGTCCTCCAGCCTTCAGGAAGCCAGGGCAAGGTCTAAGCCACTTAACTTCCTATGGCCAAGAGGATTCTGGATACTGAAGCACTGAGTACAAGATCTGAACATCATTCAACTGTACCTCCTGTACCTGGCATCTGGAGAGCTGTGGCTATGCAGTTCCATGTGGAACCAGTAGTGTGACAGATTGTTTTCCTGTCTGGGGCCACGGAGCCAGTGACAAAAAGGTGTTAGCCAGCCCCTGGACATGAGCAGGACTTTTCCCAGACTGTGGGCAAGATTGAAGGTGGGATTTAGTAGCTCAGCTTGTTCACCAATACAGTATTACGTTTATTCATGTAGACCCAAACAGACTAACACACACAATGAGAGGATTTTCTCTTTTATTTAATTTTATTCAATGTATTGGGGTGACATTGGTAAATAAGATTATATGTTTCAACTGCAGTTCTATAGTACATCATTTATATATATTGCAGTGTGTGTTCATGACCTAAATTCAATTCTCTTTTCATCACAATATATTTGACCCCCTTTACCCTCTACTGCCTTCCCCTCCACCCCATACTCCGGTAATCATCATACTGTTGTCTGTGTCTATGAGTTGTTTGTTTGTTCTTTTCTGTTTTATATTCTACATGAGTGAAATCATAAGGTTCTTGTCTTTTTCTGTCTGTCTTATTTCACTTAGCATGATATTCTCAAGATCCATTCACGTTGTCCCAAATGGGAGTGTTTCGTCTTTTCTTATAGCTAAGCAGAATTCCATAGTATATATGTACCACATCTTTATCCAATCATCCACCAAAGGATATTCAATGTCTTGGCCACCATGAATAATGCTTCAGTGAACATAGGGGGTACATATATTTTTACTCATAGATGTCTTCAGTTTTTAAGACAGGTACCCAGAAAAGGAATTGGTGCATCATATGGTTGCTCTATTTTTGATTTTTTGAGGAAATTCCATACTGTTTTCCATAGTGGCTGTACAATTTTCATTCCCACCAGGAAAGTATGAGGGTTCCATTTTGTCCATAGCCTCTCAAACACTTGTTACTTCTAACACTCGACAACAGATTATAGCCATTTTAACAGGTCTGAAGTAGAATCTCACTGTGGCTTTAATTTGCGTTTCCCTTATAGCTAATGGAATTGTGTATATTTCATGTATTGTCGGTCTTTCTATGTCTTCTTGGAAGAAATGTTTCAACAAACAATAAATAAAATAAAAAAAGCAACTACTTGAATGGGAGAAAATATTTGCAAATAATACCTCTAATGAGAGGCTGATGTCCAAAATATGTAAAGAACTCATATAAAAACTAAAAACAAAAAAATCCAATTAAAAATGGGCAGAGGACCTGAGTTTCATTTGGTTTAAGAAACATTCTGATTATTAAATAGCTATTTGTTTTCTTATCATTTCTGATTTGTTTTAAAGGTTAATAGAGACAAAATTTAATAAAGAGGAATGAGGGCCAAATCTGAGACAACATGAAACATTCCTGAACACATTGGTCCAAGGTGGGAGTGTGATATTTCAGAGTGCTTTTATGAGGTGTTTGAATTAATTTCACCTCCTTGCTTCATCTGGAATTTACAGCAAGATTGCCACTTGGGGTATGCAGTTCTCTTGTTTTCCTCTCTATTTTTTACCTTTGGAGTAATAAGATCTATAAATTTGCTTCCTTTAAAACTTGGTACTTTTTAATTGTTCTAAGTTTCCTTTATCCAAATGCTAATGGTTCTCTTTATTTCTAAAGTGTGTTTAAAAAGTGATTCTCTATCTAATTCCTATCCTTGGGCTTGATATGCACAATGTGTTGAACATTCTACAGCTCCATTAATTATTTTTCCCCCACTGAGGAACCAGAATTGTACATTCCATATTTCTGTACTTTTTGTTCTCAATTTAATGGTCTTCCTGTTGGTTCTTAGCAATGTGAATAAACACTCCACAGAATTGAAAACAAATTTAATTTCCTGAGGGTGCTGTTTAGACCAGGTTATATATTTTTCAAATTGTAGGTGATCTTAAAATTTAAAAGTCTCCAAAACTGATTTTAATTTGATTACTCAAAAAATGCCAGTGTTCTGCTCATCTGCTTCAAAGAATAAAGGAGGTTAATCTAAATCATGATCTAATTTAATATATTTTAACCTGAATGTTATGCTGCTATATTATTTACTTTTATTCTCCTATTTTTTTAGTCAGAATTCTGTGTATATTTCAGTGTATATTATATACTAGACATTTGGTTAGATTTTGGAAATACAAAGGCAAAATGCAGTTTTATATTTCAGAATCTTGCAATATAGTGAAGTAGGGAGGTTAGTAAAAACCAATTACAATATACTGTAAGCAAAGAATGAGATGAAAGTAAGAGGGTTATGTAATTCCAATTGGTGGGAATGAAAAGTGGCTGGAAAATCAAGGAAGGTAAAGAAAAAAAATAACTTGATAATTGCAGGATGAGTTGAAGTTTGCCAGCTGAGGAAGGTGGTGCATGGTATTTTAAGCAGAGGACATAGTGTCTGCATAGGTCAAAAAATGAGAAAATAACTTCGTGTGGATAGATTAAGAAATAAGGAAGAGGATAGGAAGTAGGATGTTGTCAGGGCAAGAAAGAAGACATTTCATGAAAAGAATTTGAACGCTATATTAAGGATCATGAGGACCCATTAAAATTTTTTAAACAGGCGAATCATTTAATCAGCTCTCTCCTTTAGAAATATTTTCTTGGCTCTGGTTAGAGAGTGAGTTAGAGAAAAGACTAAAGCAGGGAGACCAGTGAAAACACTCTTGCAGTCATGCAAAGCAGAGATGATGAAAATGATTATGGTAACTTTTTAGAGTGTCTGTCCCACTATATTATTAAATGAACTGAGGGTAATATCTCAGGAGAAAGTCACCATTTTGAGTAGACCACTAAGTTATTAATATAAACCTCACAGTGGTTTTTAACCTTCCTAATGCCGCGACCCTATAGTACAGTTCCTCAAGTTGTGGTGACCCCCGACCATAAAATTATTTTTGTTGCTACTTCAGAACTGTAATTTTGCTACTGTTATGAATCAGAATGTAAATATCTGATATGCAGGATGTATTTTCAGGGGTCCCGACCCACAGGTTGAGAACCGCTGCTAGAGTGACAGTGAGAATGAAGAGGAATAGACTGATTCTTGAGATGTTAAGGACATAATGAATGCACAAGATTGGAGGTTGTTTGGAGGGAGAAGAATGAGGCTTATTGCAAAGTCAAGGCTGAATTTGAACTTTCTGGTTTGACAACTGAGTGGCTGAAGGCATCATACATAGGAATAAGAATCCCATGAGCTACAGAATTTTTGGAAGGGTGATGATGAGTCCAGTTTTGGACACATTAAAGTGAGCTGACTGATTTGGCAATACATAAATGATTTTGGAATTTACAGGTGATACCTCATTTATAGCCTTTTATTTGGACATATTCAGTAGTGAATTGGAGCTATTGGAGTTGATGAAATCACCACACCCCAAAAATGTACTCTGCATGAGAAGATAAGAGAGTTCTTCTCTGAGAAAGAAAAGCATTGAATAAAAATCAGAGGAAAGGGAAACATTGGAACTAGTGTATACCTCAAAAAAAAAAAAAAGATAATGCAGAGATGGATACAAGGAAGGAACACCAGGAAGATGTGGAATCATGAATGCCAAGGTCAAAAGAGGGTGGCAAAAATGATTTATTAGCAGTTTCATGATGTTGAGAGTTCAAGGCCAAATTACTCATTGAAATTTAGCAGCAAGAAGATTGAGGGTGATTTGGTGAAAGTAATTTTAGTGGAGTAATTCAGGTGCAATCAAATTTCCAGCGGCCTGAAGATTAAATGGAAGATAATAATTGGATTCGGTCGCCATACAAAACAATTTCAAAGTGCTTAATTATGAAAGGGAATAACAGCCAATATAGGACATGAGGTTGTGAGACAATTATTTTAAAAAGAGAAAATTTGAGTGTGTTGAAATATGTGGAAAGCACATAAAGAGGGAGAAGAATTAGGGCTGAAAAGAATGGACTCCAGGGCATGTCATATAGAAAGAGCAATGTCTCTTCAAATTTGAAATGAGAGTAGAAAAAAGGATGAAAGCTGATGCAAACATATTTGCAGGTAGGGATTTTACAAAGTTGAGAGTTTCCATTTAATGGCTTCTATTTTCCCCATGAGTTTTTTAAAAAGTGAATTAGCTGACAGTGACAGGGGAGAAGATGGGATCAGGTGTTTAAGGAATATGGAGAAAATTTACTTAGCATGATGGATTGTGAGGAAACTAGGTAAACCATAGATGAACTAGTGGAAAGTGTTTGAATATTGTATGTCTTATCTATTCATCATGTTCAATATAACTAGGTATCGACCTCTTGAAAACAGGAATTTCTGTCTGGCTTATAGCTGCATCCCCAATGTTCTGAACATGTCTGGCACATAGTAGGCCTTAAATAAATGTTTAATGAGCAAATAAATGAACCAAGCTTGATAATATTAGTAAGTCTTCAGACAGAAAAAAAAATGTGGATGAGCTATTGCAAACTTCAATAAATAAGAGAGTAATAGGTGTGAAATGGAACTTCCATTGTTGATTCAGGATTTTATTTAAAGACACAAATCATTGTACCATTGGTAATAAGTATCCCCATGTTCTATGGAGAAGTGCTAGACATACTCACACAGACTTAACTGCAGTAGTAACAGTCCTGCAAGTGTAAATCACCACCTTTAGTCTCTCTAAAACAGAGGTTCTCAACCTGTGGGTTGTGACCCTTTTGGAGGTCGAATGACCCTCTCACAGGGGTCACCTAAGACCATTGGAAAACACATATATAATTACATATTGTTTTTGTGATTAATCACTATGCTTTAATTATGTTCAGTTTGTAACAATGAAATTGGGGGTCACCACAACATGAGGAACTGTACTAAAGGGTCGCTGCATTAGGAAGGTTGAGAACCACTCCTCTAAAAGAAGACCAGAAAGGACTCAATGGCAAAATTTCAGCTTGTAGGGAAGTCCTGCAGGGTTTTTACTTGTGAGAGACAACGTGTGCTTCTCCAAAGCCAAATGAGGGCGGAGCCAAAGCAAGGACTCATAGATGGTCTCTGAATTTGGATATTTATTTGGCTGCTGAGTCAACATGTGATTCCATTAAATAGATGTGAGGGCAGAAAGAAATTAATGTGCACCCCTTGGAGTTTGAGGAAATGAATAAAATTGAATCAGATATTCCTATATGCTAGTGTAGCTAGGGGAGAGGAAAGAAAGAAATCAACAACATTTTAATTAGTCTATTTATTAATATTTCAGTTTATCAGAATAGGTATTTAAAATGTTGGTGGCATGAATATCTAGTCAAAATAATGAAAGATTGTTCATATGCAGAAATTTTATCATGAGAGAGATGTGATGCTTAGTATATGTGGCACCAAAAAGATCTCCATGATTGGTAGTTTCCTACTCATTAGTGCATTACTGATTAGAACTATTTAAACATCTATATTTCAACACAATTGAACTACTTAATCAGAGGGCACATTAGAATGTAGCTTTCTATATTAAAAATTAAATTATGCTAGGTATGAAAGTGAGCAAGATATATGCTTTTTAAAAATATGTTTTTATTGATTTTAGAGAGAGGAAGGGAGAGAGATGGAGAGATAGAAACATCGATGAGAGAGAAACATCCTTCACCTGCCCTGCTTGCATGCCCATCACCCACTAGGGATCTAGCCTGCAACTCTGGGGCATGTGCCCTGACAAGGAATCACATTGGTGACCTCCTGGTTTATGGGCCGAGGCTCAACCACTAAGCAACATTGGCCTGGCAAAATATATGAATTTACAGGCTCACACTTGAAAATTGGGTTTAGACTAACACTGAATATAGGAAGCATTTTTATATCTTCCAGCATATTCTTTCACTGGTGATTAATATGTTAGAAAATATTTTAGAAATGTTTTTAGTATTGGTGAAGTTATTTGGGAAGCTCAGAGTAATAAAACAACTCCTTACTGGGGATAGATTTACATAATACTTACAATTAATGTCAAAGGCACTTGAAATTTTTTTGAAGGAAAAACAATCTACACTAATAAAAGAGAAAGATGAAAATTGAGCCTCACTTTGTGACACCCACCAGCCAATCAGGAGTGAGTATGCAAATCAACCCAACCAAGATGGCAGGTTAATTTGCATACGCAGGCGCCAAGAGGTTGGGGGCAGGGTGGCTGTTTGCGTGCCAGCACCAAGTGGCCTGGGTTCCGGGGATGGGTGTCCTCGGGACCCAAGCTGCTCTGAGCCTGTAGGCCCACATGTAGGCCCAGAGTGGCCAGGGTCCCGGAGGTGCTGAGTAGTGGGGGCGGGGCGGAAACATCCCTGGGACCCAGGCCCTCTGAGCCGGTGCGCACGCAAGCGGCCCGGAGCAGGGCAGGAACGTCCCCCGCAGCGAGCGAGCAGACAGCAGGGCCTTGCTTTTCCCTGGACGTGGCAGCGAGGGGCAAGCAGTCCCTCACAGGGCCCCCACAGAGAGCAGATACCAGCGCCTGTGGTGGCATCAAGCAGGCAGGTCCACAGAGAGCAGAGAACCACAGGGAGCAGGCCTAAGCCATCAGTAGGACATCCCCTGAGGGCTCCCAGATTGGAGAAGGTACAGGTCAGGCTGAAGGACTCACCCCCTGTACATGAAATTTGTGCACCGGGCCCCCAGTAGGTTAATGAAAAAAGACAAATAAAATAATTCAGAAACTTGTATTATTGCAAAGATATATTATTTTTGTTAATAATAAAACATTAAAATATATATTAAGATATACTTAGTTTCCTGGTCATATAATTTAAAGCTTAATGTGAATTATGTTAATTTGTTTCTCTTTGCTCCCCCAAATATCTACCATAATTCAGGCCAAAATAATAATATACTTTGAACTACAGATATTGTTCATACTTATATTTTGTTTTGTTTTTTCTACCTTCTTTTCTATTTCTGTTTAATTTTATTATATGAAGATTCATTTATATATATACACATATACTTAACATAGCATATATAAACACATAAATCTATATAAAACATATAATGTTCATAAACATATATATTGGATGTATTTATTTTTATTTATTTTTTAATAAATATATTTTATTGATTTTTTACAGAGAGGAAGGGAGAGGGATAGAGAGTTAGAAACATCGATGAGAGAGAAACATCAATCAGCTGCCTCCTGCAGACTCCCTACTGGGTATGTGCCCGCAACCAAGGTACATGCCCTTGACTGAAATCGAACCTGGGACCCTTGAGTCTGCAGGCTGACGCTCTATCCACTGAGTCAAACCAGTTAGGGCATGTATTTCTTTTTTTTTAAAAGGATATTTTAGTTTCTTGAGTTCTTGACTAAACAAAAGGGCATTTTCTAATTAGACTGTTCTTATCTAACATAATAAAGTGGGACTATTTTTATTCTTGATCAAAGATGCATATAATATAGGATGTTTATGAGAAAAAAGATAGATGAACACAGCTTTATACATAGAATTGTTCATTAACATGAAAAATATAAAGTAAAATTAAAGGTTTATTTGACTATTTTATACTCAGCACATTATTCTGGTCACTTTAGAAAAAATAAACTATAACTCAGTGCTATAAATATTTGTACTCTAACTGGGTAACAATTGTTTATCTTAAAAACCTGATTCATAAGTATTAAAAAGGTATGTAGGTAAATAATTACTTTTGAGTTATAGGAAAATAATGATGATAATTATATTGGGGGAGATTTTATTTTTATTTTCTGGGAAGACTTATTTTAAAAGGTGAATGTTGAACCAGGCCTTGAATTTATCTGCATCTAATTAAAATCTTTATTTTGAATAAAAGGAAATCAAGAGTCTTTCTTCCCCTGATATCCAACAGTACAATTCTGTAGGCTTTGGCAACTAGTAAAGCTGGCTGCTGCCCCTTATTTACAGTATGTTTGTTTAAATTTAATTGCCAAAGTTATTCATACTATAAGATCAAAACTGGTTTTAAGATATATTTTAAAAAGTATATATATATATATACACACACACACACACACACTGAGTGGCCAGATTATAATGACCACCTCATCAGTACTTCATTGACACTTCCAAAAATACTGAATATTAAAAACTTCCTAAGCAAACACTCTCAAGGTTTTATTATTAGTATTATTTGCATAACTAATTCACTTCATTGTACTGATGGGGTGGTCATAATAAGCTGGCCGGTCATAATAATCTGGCCACTGTGTGTGTGTGTGTGTGTGTGTGTGTGTATTTCTTTTTTTCTGTAAGAAGCCCCGGCAACCTTCTATTTGGACTGCTTACCAGCTAAACACCTATTCCTAAGCCTCGGTGAGTTTAGGCTGCTGGGGATGCTTGCACCCAGCTGGCCCCCTAATGGGCCATTCCAGCATAGCCTAAGGCAGTAGAACATCCACAGATCCAGTGCTGTTGATATTGCCTTTTCAGGGATCCCAATGAGAGGATTGATGCTCCATCTCCTTTGGCAAGATGAGAAAATTTTCTGAGAAATTTCCTTCTTTTTGCCGTTAGCTATTTATTAATCATAGGTTGGGTGGATAAGAAACTACAAACTTGCCAAAACCGATTTGGCTCAGTGGATAGAGCGTCGGCCTGCGGACTGAAAGGTCCCAGGTTCGATTCCGGTCAGGGGCATGTACCTGGGTTGCGGGCACATCCCCAGTGGATGTGCAGGAGGCAGCTGGTCGATGTTTCTCTCTCATCGATGTTTCTGACTCTCTATCTCTCTCCCTTCCTCTCTGTAAAAAATCAATAAAATATATTAAAAAAAAAAAAAGAAACTACAAACTTCTTTGGCTTGGGATCCTCCCCTTTTTCCTCATTGGGCTTCCAGAGGAGGCAGCATTAGGGCCTCCTTGCCCTCTAACTCTACCCAGGAACTTATGTCTCTGGGAAGGAACACTTATCTGGAAGGAAACAACTTGCTCTAGTTACCTCTGAGTAACTGGATTGTTTCAAATGCTTACTGTCTGGGAAACATGAAACAACAAAATGGAAATGCCTGAAATTGCATGCAGAGTCTCTCTCTCTCTTCTCCACTCCCCCACTTTACATTACTCATAACCACTACAGCAAGCATGTCAAACTCATGGCCCGCGGGCTGCATGCAGTCCACAATGAATATTTTTGCAGCCCAGCCAACATAACGGTATTAAGAAACGTTTTAATAAAAATGTCATAACTTAATTTTTATAATATCCTGTTACACATAATTATTAATAAGGAACTACAACACTCGCTAATGACTGAGTACTATAATCATGTTGTATTCATTTCTCTTATGCGCCTTACGCCCAGGCGCACCATTTCTCTCCACTAATACTAGCAGCGAATATTTTAGCAGCCGATGGCCACGTCACTAGTCTTGGACTGACTTGTTTAGTGTGCGCAACAGGAAATATTTCGCTTTCAGAGAACAAGAAAAATAGGTTTATTTGTGTTACGCTTATTAATTTGTGCAGTTATTCAGTGTCTGGTAAGTTCATGTTCAAGAAAAAATATTAATTTTTATTAAAATGTTCTATTATTTTATGTCAACGATGACTCATTTATTTCAGCCCTTTGTATTCAGCATGTGTCTATCGAAATAAACTTACATTTCTATGACAATTGAAGCTTTTGTTTTTTTGTGGCCCACATGAACTTAAACCTTGTTTATTTGTCCCATGTTAGCCTTGAGTTTGACATGCTTGCAGTATAGATACTTTAAAAAGGAATCTGATTCTATATTCATAATAAATTAAAGTTGAGATTCTGCAGAACTCCTACTTTTCAATTAAAATCTACGTTGATTTTAGAACACCACACAAGGATATGATTTTATGATAGGCTATTAAATTATTTTTCAAAAAGATATTTGAAACAATTGAAGTGTTTTTAAAGTTATAAATATTCTAGGAAAAGTGGAAGAGTTATAATATTAAAAATTTAATATTTGGCCATAAAAGTTCACCAAGGTCCCTGACCTAAATAATCTTCTGGCTACATAAATTCTCCATATATTCTTACATTTTACTCATGGGAACCATTTATATTTTTACGGGAGTATGATGAATTTTATGGTAATGCTAGTTTTTTTCTCTATTTTTACTTTTCTTTATCACAGATTAAAATGTGTAGTCCACATAAATGACTGTTTTTCTTCTACAAACAACTCTTTCTGCAATTAAAAATAAAGTCCTGTTAGTAGGCCTATCCAAAAAACACTGGGTTTCATTTAATTTACATCACCATTTTCTGAAAGACAAAGAAACTAACTAAAATTTGACATTACAACCAATAATATTATTCTAACTTTGAAATAAAAGTATATAAGTCACCGCATTAAATATAAGTGGGAAGAAATAGTCAATGTGAAGTAATGATTGTCCAAATGAATTTCTAAAATACATAGCTTATCAAAGAAGTCTAAAATATGAGAATAAAGAAAGATTTATACTAACATGATAGAAAATATATACAATATAATATGATTTTTAATCAAATAACAATAATAAAAAACTAAATATAAAAAAAGATACTTAAGTATAAAAATTGGTATACCAGGAAGATAGAAATGTTAAATGCTTATGCACCTGATAAATACTTTAAAATGTAGAAAACAAAAATTAACAGAAGTAAAAGGAGAATAAAAACATGGTGGAGAATGTTAATATTTCTCTCAGGACATGACGGAACAAAAAAATAAATTTGTAAAGATGATGATAATTTGACCAATGTGATAAACAAACTTGTCCTCAGTGATATATAGAGAATCCTGCATTTCCCATAATCAACAAATGTGCGTCGTATAGGAAGACTCAACAAATTTCAAAGAATTGAAATGATGTAGAATGTGTTTTCTTACAATAGTAGAATCCAGCGAGAAATCAATGCAAAAAATTAAAATTAAAATATAAAATACTGAATTTTTTGCAAAGTATAGCATATATGTCTAATTAACTCATTGGTCAGAGAATTCAAAATAGAAAATGTTAAAAAGTTGAATTCAATGATATTTATATACTAAACATTGTAACTCCCTAGTTATAGTCCTCTTAGATAAAATTTATGGCATTAATCTATATAGTTGAAAAAATACTCAAAAAATTGATTATCTTAGCACTTATTTCAAGAAGCTAGGAAATAGAAGAGCAAATAAAACCTGGGATATATAGAAAGGAGGAAGTAATGAAACTAATAGCAAAAATTAATAAAGTAGAAATACTTAATATAGAGTATAAACAAATCTGAAAGTTGATGTAAAAATATTGATAATTCTCTGGTGGGTTGATAAACAAGTGAGACACTATAAATACATTAAAAAATAAGATAATTTGAATACAATTTATGCTAATTAATTTAAACTGTAGATGAAATAGAGAAATTCCTAGGAAAACACACTTTAACCAAGTTGGCACAAGAAATATAAAATGCAAATACTGTAATTTCACATTATAGAAATGGAATCTTCAATTAAAAATATCCTCACAAAGAAAACTCTAGTGAACACTATAATTATTAAAGGAATTATACCAACTATTAACATTTCTAAAAGTCAGTTAAAAAGAAGAAGGTCTTTCCAAGTTATTTTGTAAGTTGTAGTAGTTTTCTATTGCTGTGTAACAAATTACCACAAACTTCCAGGCTTAAAGCAATACACTTATTATCTGAATATCTGTGGACCAGGAATCTGGGAATAACTTAGGTGAGTCCTCTACTCAGGGTTTAACTGACTGCAATCAAGGTGTAGGCTAGGTTATGTGTATGTGTAAGTGTACACAAATATTATATATACATTCTATATATGTAATGTGGAAATGACATCCAGTTGCCTTCACCATAATCTGTTTAGTTAAAAGCAAATCACATGAACATGGGGAACACCTCTGTTTGACACATGCGGCCAGAAAAAAAAATATTTTTGATTAATCCTCACCTGAGGACATTTTTTCCATTATTATTATTTTTTTTTTAGAGAGAGAGAGAGTGGAAGGGAAGGAGTGAGAAAGAGAGAAACATTGATGTGAGACACATCAATTGATTGTCTCCCTCATGCACCCTTATGGGGGCCTGGAGCCCAGGTATGTGCCTTTGACCAGGAATCAAACCTGCAACCCTTTTGTGTGCTCTGACTGAAGCTCTAAACACTGAGAAACCACCAGCCAGGGTGAGGCCAGAATAATTTTAAGTTAAATTTAAATTTTTTAAAAATGTAAAATTAAAATTTTAAAAGCATTAGTTTAATATTTATAATTCAATGAAGGTAATTCACCAGCTTAATTAAGAGTGAAAAATCATATGATCATCACATATATCCAGACAAAATATAGATAAAAATTTGACATTTATAATGACATACTTTTATAATATATATTGGTCATATAATGGTTAAAATTATGTAGTGATTTAGTATCATTAGCTATTGGCACGATAATTATTTTTAATGATAATATTTCCACATTCTAGAAATACAAGTGAAGTTCCTTATTAATTAATTAATCGATGTCATTATTTTATCCAAACATTTATTAAGTAACATTTGCCAGGAACTCAGTTGTTTTCCCCATTCATGTACATTTATGAGGATCTCTTCTTTTAAAATATTGGCAGCTCTCCATGTGCGTTCATTATACAGAGAAGACTACTCTATACTTATTAAGTTATTTATACATCAAAGTATTTATACATCAAAAGTACTCAAAATGTACTGTACACTTGTCAAAATGTATATATATATATATAAATGTATATATATATAAATGTGTATATATATATATATTAATAATAAATATTTTTTCTCCCACTCTTCTTTCCTTCCTTTTTATTTAACCAAACATAAAAGCTCTTTCAGATCTTTCCATATTTAACACCTAGAGTTGTATCTAATTTTCAAAATTTATCTAATTACTCTCTTATAATAGCTAAACTATATACACTTATTTTTGGTCAACTATACTAAATCAACAAAATGAAAAATCTTTAAGGAAATGTGACTTTCATCCTAGTTTGAATTTTTTAAAAGTGAAAAGAATTAGATTATTATAAATATATCATATAGTATACTTCCCAGACATTAGGAGTATAGAAATTTTTGAAGAAATTAATGTATTTATTTATTATATACTTTTAAAATTATTATGGAATATGTATAAAAAAGTGTTATTCTCATTATATAGAAAAATAACCAGCTCTAGAATTAAGATTTAATTAAAAACTAATATATTTTTTATTTTTCTACTCTGTGCAGAACTTTAATTCTAAAAACAAATCACCAAAATGCATACATTACTACTAATAATTAGTCAGGAATTTATGTTAGTATAGTTTTAAAATATTGGTAAATGTCTGGAACTTGTTTTTTGTAATTTTATTTTGCATATATCATGCTTTTTTAATATTAGGACTTAATATCTCTCATCCTAAAAAAATTTTTTTATGTATAAAATAGACATTACTTGGTAAGCTACAGTACAGTTGATATCTTTGATAATATGCTAAGACTCTCTTCCTTCCTTCCTTTCTTCTGCCCTTCTTTCTTCCCTTCCTTCCTTTCACTCTTCCTTCCTCCCTCTCTCCTTCCTTTTCCCTTTAAAATTCTTATGGATCAATTTCTTTTGAAGCACTAATCATCTCTTTGGATTATACTAGTGCAGCCATCTTGATTGCTTATAGAAACTAGATGATGTTGGATGTAATAAGAAATAGGAAAAATGCCATGTTCTAGCCCTTAAGAAATGCAATTCTAAATTTGTCAAGGCATTAAGTGCACATATTTTAATGCTACTTAAAAATTTTAAATATGTATTTGGACATAAAGGATTTCCAGTTTCAAGATATAGTGAGAAAGATTGCAGCAGATACTCGAAAAGAAGTTTCACTTATATTAATGTTGAAGGTTTTCTAAGGATTCAAAATGCACTGTATTTCTAAAGTGTAACTATGAAAATACAGGTTTTGCTAAGTATGAAGGTTTTTATTAAGATATCATATCAAGCAGGGTCTCCACAGCTAGACGTTTAGCTATCCTCTTGGCTGTCAAGGTTGGATTTTATAGGAATGGCTGACAAGACTGCTTTCCTTCCTTTTCACCTGATAAGATGCTTTTGCCTCTGGCAAGCTAGGTTTCTTTTTTTTTTAAGCAAAAAAAAAAAGTTCTTTTTTGTTCCTCCTATCAGAGAACTCTATAATCCTTACACTCCAAATAAAAGACTGACAGTTTTATATTTAATTTTTTAGAACATTGGATTTTTTTCTCAACAGCTCATCTAATACAAAGTGCCATTGCCTTGTGCCTTCCTTTTCCTTTTCCATTGCTTTCTTATATTTTATCATTGATACATATTTATATTTACGGATGTTTCTGTTCATTTTCTTTTCTTCCTCACTTGTACTCTTCATTCTTCAGGTGATTTTATTATTTTTCTCCATTCCTTAAATACTTCGCTTGAGTACTTACTAACTTCCTTTGAGTACATGCCATAACACAGTTAAATCACTATGTTCTTAAGTGATCACACAGAGTGTGTGGTGTGTATACACACACATATGTTACTATATGTTTTCTTTTATGTTTAGACTAGAGGCCCAGTGCACAAAAATCTGTGCACTTGGGGGGGGTCCCTCAACCCAGCCTGTGCCCTCTGGCAGTCTGTGACCCCTCGGGGGATGACCACCTGCTGGCTCAGGCCTGCTCGCCAGGGGATTGGGCCTAAGCTGGCAATCAGACATCTCTCTAGCAGCCCGGCAACACTCGGGGGATGTCCACTTGCCAGCGGGAAGCAGACCTAAGCTGCAGTTGGACATCCTTAGCGCTGCTGAGGAGTCAGGAGAGGCTCCCACCACCACCACTGTACTGGAAGCCATCAGCCTGGCTTGTGGCTGAGCAGAGCGCCCCCATGTGGGAGCACACTGACCACCAGGAGACAGCTCCTGCATTGAGCGTCTGCCCCCTGGTGGTCAGTGTGTGTCATAGTGACCAGTCACTCCCAGTCTTTCTGCTGTTAGGGTCAGTTTGCATATTACCCTTTTATTATATAGGATAGAGGCCTGGTGCACGGGTTGGGGCTGCCTGGTTTGCCCTGAAGGGTGTCCGGAATCAGGGGGGGGGTCCCGCTGGGGGGCCTGGTCAGCCTGGGTGGAGGGCTGATGGCTGTTTTCAGGCTGGCCTTGGACTGAAGCTCCCAGCCTCTCCTTTTTTTCTTATTCTGGGATTTATTTACCTTCTATAATTGAAACTTTGTTGCTTTTGGAGCTGTTGCTTTTGGAGCTCAGAGCTGGGCCGCGGTAGGTGGGGAACCTTGGCTTCCTCCATCACTGGAGCAAGAAAGCTTCCTACTCGCTTCATCTGCGTGGCTACCGGCCATGATCTTTGTTGGCAGTTAATTTGCATATCTCGCTGATTAGCCAATGGGAAGCGTGTCGGAGGTACGGTTAATTACCCTTTTGTCTTTTATTAGATAGGATATTTATTCTGTAGATATCTGTATCTATTATCATATGCTACTGGAAAAAATGAAAGTAATAAAATAAGCCATTGAAGTTATCCACATTTGGTGTGAAAAAACAATGGGGAACTATTATTAAGAGTGGAAGACAAGGTCAAAGAAACTCTCCCCGAGGAAGTGACTTCAAAAAGATAAACTATTTGGAGACGAGATGACAAATAATTTGGGCAAATGTCATAACACAAGGAGTGTAGTGAGTTAAGTGGTGTGCACCCCAAATTCATGTTTACCCAGAATCTTGGAATGTGATCTTATTTGAAAATACAGTCTCTATAGATAAAATTCATTTAAGATCTTGAGATCAAATCATCCTGGATTTGGGTAGGCTTTAAATCCAATGACCACATGTCTTCGTGAGAACAGCATAGGACATTGAGAGATGTTCAGAGGAGAACGCAATGTGAAAATGGAGATATATTGGAATCACTCACTTACATGCCAAACAGCACCAACGATTGCTAAGGACCACCGGAAGCTGGGAGAGACACATGGAACAGGTCCTCCTTCAGAGTTTCCAGAAAGAACCAAACCTGCCCAACAACTTGGTTTTAGACTTCTGGCCTCCAGAGCTATGAGTTAGTTAATTTCTTTCTGAAAGTTCCATCATTTGAACAACTTGCATTTCTCTGTGTCTGATTCTTCCTTTTTTTTCTTTTTATATATCTTGCAGTTATGATTAAATGCCAAACATTGTGTGGGGAAAAAACTAAGGTAAATTATTTCATAAATGGTCACCTGTCTTTATCTGGCCATTAATTTAGGGGGTTGAGTTGGTAGGTAGACGTTGAGTGTGATTTTGGCTTTAATGACACTTTTAGTGTAACACAAGCTTAAAATTCCTCTATTTTTGAACTGCACCTATGTTATATTTTGTATGAATTTTAAAATACTGGAGCATTTGTCTAAGTGTTGCTGTTCCACCCTCAACTTTCAGAAGACGGCATGCCTATGTTACAAAAGGGTTGGGGAGAAAGAACTCTGTGCTTTCTTGTGGTTCCTCTTAGCTATAGACTACTGTCGCTTGTTACTCAGTTCAGGGCTCATGGTAGGTGTCAGGCAAAGAGGAGCTTAAGCCTTCATAATTCTACTTCTTCAGCTTCAGTCTTAAGCTGGCTTTGTGCACCAAGCCTCAGGACTCGGCCTTTCTCCATTTTCCTGGCCTTTACCAGTGGAGTTAGTGTTTTCTACCTTTCCTCCAAAGCAGCAGCTCTCTGTCTTGAATCAGTGGGTGTTTCCACAAGCTAGTCGCCTGCCCTTCTCCCACAATAGACCTCTTATTAATATCATTGCAGAGTCCTGGGTTTTTTGCTCCTCTCCTAATGGCAGACTTTTTTTTTTTTAACCTATTGTGAGTTCCAGTTAGAGGAGGTGGATTCCTATTCTACCCCCACAAAGAATTCTCTCATCCCTTAGTCCCCAGCTGGCCTTTGCTTGGGACTAAGGGGTGAGAGGATTCTCTGTGCCCTCCCTAGTGGCAGCCAACCTTTGCCTGTGATTTATGGAAGGGCTCCTTCCTCTCTTACAGACAGATGACATTTCTTATCAAAGCAGGACCAGGTGTTTGATGCTAGAAGAATTCTTGCCCTTACCCCAGTGGCAGATAATCTTTTCTCTTTTCATGCCTGTCCCCACGCAGCAGATGAGCCCAACTTTCAAAAGAGCTGTTCGTCAAGCAGGGGTAGACTTCCCTTGTTCAAGGAGCTCCCAGGAAGTCTGATCTCGTAAAAACCCACACGAAGCTTTAAAGAATTTTTTAAAATGTGAGCTTATTTCTTACCTACTTTTATGGCTGCTTTCAGTTGTATCCCATATCTTGTCAATAATTAAACAGATTGTGTATCCTGTCTTTCCTCAGATGGGCTTGTCACCTGGAAGCTTGGGTCTTCTGGATACCTTGCATCTTTAGTTCTCTGATTATTATATAAAAATTTATGTTTTTTAGATCACCTGGTCTATTTCATTGTTAGTATGGGTCTCTTAACATTTTCTATATCCTCAGTGGAAATAGCACTGCTTATCTAATTTATTTTTCCAGTTTTACATAAAAGAAGAACATATTCTTCTTCTTTTGGTTGGTTACTAAATACAATCTTTGACTTGTGCAGAGAGGTGATATGAACCAAATAATGTAAAATTTTGAATATTAGAATGGGCTTCAGGTAGGTGAGATGCAAATTCTGAGAGTTGAGGGAGTTTAGGATGTTAAAGAAATTGCAGATTCAATCTTCCCTCTTCATACTCAGGAAATTATATCCTTGACAAAAAATGGTGGTTAAAAATCACTATCATTATTTCTTCTTTGTTTAATTTTATTTCCTTCTTTCTATGCTATTCTAGTTTCCTTGTTTCCAAAGAACAACTGTCCTAGACATGCTTATCTTCCTACTATCTTTTATTCCATGTTTTTACTAAAAATAGAGTGCATTTTCCTATTTAGATTTTAACACTGAATTTTGTTACCTCTACATTTTCAGTGACTGTATTGCTACCAAAACTTATTTGTACATTTGGCATTTTAGAGGTAAATCCTAACTATAATCCAATAAGTGGAATGGCATGATCAATAAAGATAAAATTTAAATGACATAGCATTCTCAGTGATCATTTGATCATTGATGATATGCTGATGCTATTATGTCATCAAATATAGAACAAAACTGCTTTCTGCTATGATTTTTAAATAAAGAGCACCACCTTGTGGGAATACATGCTTGTATGAAATGGAAGACAGGAATCTTAAAGGAATAATAATTCATTTAAAAATACTTTTAATTTATACTATATCAAATTATTAGTGTAGATGAAAAACATCATATCTTTTCCTAAGAAAAATACAAAACAGGAATATAGAATTATAATTCTAATCATACATTAGTTTTTTTCATATTTCATGAAACAATAAAAAAATTCCCTGCAAAATTGTAATTTTTAATAATTACTTTTATACAAACATTCTGTTAAAAATAATTTTTGGTATAGAATAATTAGCATGTTAATAAACTGTTACCATTACCTAATAAGAAAAAGCCTTACTTTAAAAAGAAGGAAACCAAAATTGAGGGTGTATTTAGTATGTCCATCTACTTAGGTATGAGCAATGGTAGGCTAAATATATTCACAGAAACTTCATTCCTGTTTATCTGACTAGTTTTTGATCAATTGTCAGACATTAGACTATAGCAATGCTTCATTGTCTTATATTGGGGAATAAATTATTTATCAAAAGTAAATTTTGTTATCATAATAGAACAGTGCACAACATATACTATTGTCTGCTTAAAGAAAATACTCACTTTTTCTAGAGTCTTATGTTTTAAACAGCAGATAAATGCATCTAGTGTTTCATGGAATTTAATGTGAAAAAATTCTTAACATTTTTATGGTTAAATTGTTGTTATTTCTTTTTAAAGTTCCATATTTTACATTGTTTCATCCAAACTAACTTTTAAAGGTTGGACTAAAGTTTGTTGTTATTCTTACATTGGGGAGCCCAGAGCAAGAAAGCAGTACTCCTCCCTAATATAAAAAGAATGTAGGTTTCTTCATCTTGCAAAATTGAACACTGTGGTTGGTTATGTTTTGGAATGCTAAATTGCCATGCTACTTTTCAATAACAAATTATATCATGCTTCTATATTGAAATTAAAGAAAAATATGTTATGTTGTTTGCTTTTGTAATTTTTTGTTGTTTAAAGATGGAATTTTTTTTTATTGCTTAAAGTATTACAAAGGGTATTACATATGTGTCCATTTTTTCCCCCTGCCCTAGACAGTCCCCTAGCCTCCCCTATCCCCCAGTGTCTTATGTCCATTGGTTATGCTTATATGCATGCATACAAGTCCTTTGGTTGATCTCTTACCCACCTACCTCCTGCCCCCCAACCCTCCCTGGCATTCCCGCTGCAGTTTGACAATCTGTTTGAGGCAGCTCTGCCTCTGTATCTATTATTGTTCAAAAGTTTAC